>NC_047086.1:10432453-10732453 GCF_902459505.1 Geotrypetes seraphini | reverse complement strand
TTCTCTTTTTCTTTCTTTTTCTCTCTTTTTCTTTCTCTCTCTTTCTTTGTCTTTCTCTCTTTCTCTTTTTCTTTCTCTTTCTCTCTTTTTCTTTCTCTCTCTCTCTTTCTTTGTCTTTCTCTCGCTCTCTTTCTGTCTTTGTCTTTCTCTCTCTCTCTCTTTCTTTATCTTTCTCTCTCTCTTTCTTTCTTTCTCTCGCTCTCTCTTTGTCTTTTTCTTGCTCTCTTTTTTTGTCTTTGTCTTTCTCTCTCTGTGTCTTTCTCTCTCTCTCTCTTTGTCTTTGTTTTTTTCTCTCTCTCTCTCTCTTTCTTTGTCTTTCTCTCTCTCTCTCTCTCTCTTTATTTGTCTTTCTCTCTCTTTCTTTCTTTGTCTTTCTCTCTCTCTCTCTCTTTATTTGTCTTTCTCTCTCTTTCTTTCTTTGTCTTTCTCTCTCTCTCTCTCTTTATTTGTCTTTCTCTCTCTCTCTTTCTTTGTCTTTTTCTTTCTGTCTCTTTTTCTTTCTCTCTCTCATAGTAACATATAGTAGATGACGGCAGATAAAGACCCGAATGGTCCATCCAGTCTGCCCAACCTGATTCAATTTAAATTTTTTTTTAAATTTTTCTTCTTAGCTATTTCTGGCCAAGAATCCAAAGCTTTACCCGGTACTGTGCTTGGGTTCCAACTGCCGAAATCTCTGTTAAGACTTACTCCAGCCCATCTACACCCTCCCAGCCATTGAAGCCCTCCCCTGCCCATCCTCCTCCAAACGGCCATACACAGACACAGACCGTGCAAGTCTGCCCAGTAACTGGCCTAGTTCAATATTTAATATTATTTTCTGATTTTAGATCCTCTGTGTTCATCCCACGATTCTATGTTAAGTGCCACTAAATTTGGAGACACCTAGTTAAGTTCCGTGTGGAACTGAAAATCGATTAGTCGGCTAAATTGGCGCAGTAATTGACCACAGCATTAAAGTCTTGTTAAAAAAAATTAAAAATCAATCAAAAGTTCCGTGTAGAACTCAGAGCGGTCCCTATTGACGCCTAAGTTGAAATGCCTACCAGGGTCTAATAATGCCCACCTGAAAAGTAGGCGCGGAGGCATAATCTAACGGTTAGTGCAGCAGGATTTGATCCTGGCAAACTGAGTTCATTTCCCACTGCAACTCCTTGAGACCTTGGGCAAATCACTTAATCCTCCATTGCACCAGAAACAAAAAAAACTTAGATTTTGAGCCCACTAGGAACAGGTACCTGTACATAATGTGTACATCACTGCGCAAGTCAAGCAGCGCTATGACAATGAGTAGTAGCAGTAGTTAGGGTTGGAGAATAGACATGGTATGACTTAGGCACCACTAAATTAGGCCAGAAAATCCCTGGCCTAATACACTGGGGCCTAACACTAGGACACCTTCTGACGCCAAGTTGACGTAGGCGTCGATAGGTACAATTCTGTAACCATCGCCTAGTAGTTGATTGTCAACCGTGCCGTTTTATAGAATCAGGCCACAAATTTATTTAAACATTTATATCCCCCATATCCATATTTATAATTCAGATTAAACAAACACTTTACAACATACTAAAATCACATAACATACTTCAAACATCATAAAACGTACATCATGCAACTCCTTTAAAACATCAAAACAGAAACTATTAAAAAAAAAAAGGCAAAAACAGTTTCCGCATCACAAATCCTGAAAAGATGGGCTTTCAAACTCTTATGAAAAGACAAACTGAGTTAGGTGAAGAGTTCCATAATTGTGGGCCTACTACGCCAAAAACACGACGACTGGTGACCTTAAGTAGAGATCGAATAGAAGGAACAACCAGCAATTGCTTGGACTGAGATCGCAAAGAGCAGGCAGGTGCAAATGACTCCAACAATGGAGCCACTACTTTCGGTAGGGAATAATGTAAAGCTTTATGCACTAACGTCAGGATTTTAATCTGAATTCTCCACACTACAGCAAGCCAATGGAGCTCAACAAGCACAGGAGAAACATGCAGAGTACGGGGAATGCCACGAATCACTTGGGCCATCTGAAGATCTCTCAGTGATTTCTTTGGGAGTCCACACAATAAGACATTCCAATAATGTAGATGTGGCAAAACAAAGCATTGCATAACTTGACAAAAATTGGATGGAGAAAGGAAGTCACGTAATTTCAGTACCAATAAACGTGAAGGGTTGCCATGTTTCTTTGCTAGGTTGCCTAAAAATTTTGTCAGCAAAAACGATCATGTTCTCCATTATTGTATACTTACCAGTAGGGTTTTTAGAGGACTGTCTAGGCTCCCAGACAGACTTTTCAAAACCCGGCATTTGTCCAGGTTTTGGAAAGCCCTGACGAGCTCCGGCAGCATCTGGAGGTACTCTGAGCACGCATGGATGACGTCACACACATCTGCGCATGCTCCAGGCCCTGCAGACACGGCTGGAGCTCGTCAAGGAGGCCTTGAGGGGGTGGGGCTTGGGGTGGAATGAGGCAGGGTCACGTGTCTGGGGTTTCCCGAGGAAAAATACAGTAACCCTACTTACCAGAAACCACCTCTCCTCCATAGCCTTGCTTGACCAGTGAGAAAACAGACTTCTGCTGGTGGGCACAGTCGATGCACACCTGGACAGCCTGCTGCAACACCGTGGAGGGCCTCTCGGGCCCAAAATGGTCAGGCAACTGTTGCACCTTTTTCCGGTCCAGGTATGGCCCTGTGTTCGCCTGCTTGTTGACATAAATGCAAACTGCAAACACACAGAGAAGCGCAATTAGAAAAATGGCCTCCATAGTGGTAGGAATCGTGCTACTGGTTCCTTGACACTGTTACATGGAAGGAGCGGCCCAGTGGTCAGAGCTACAGCCTCAGGAATCTAAACGGGCTGCTTCGGGCCTTCTCCCGCCGGGGCATTTCTCTGCCGCATCACTGATGATGTCATCAGCAATGTGGCACAGCAAAGCCCCGGCGGTAGAAGGCCCGAAGCAGCCTGTTTAGATCGCTGGCGCAACGCTGCCGTTTGGAAGACGGTAATGGTATGTCAGTCTTGCAGTCGGCAGGGAGAGATGGAAGGGTTGGCGGGGGTTCGGCTGTGCGGCGAGCGGGGTAGGGGGGGTAGAAAGATGCTGTGGGTTTGTGATTGGGCATCGTTTCCCCGAAAATAAGACCTGGTGGGTTTTTGGGGTCCAAAATTAATATAAGACAGTGTCTTATTTTCAGGGAAACACGGTAATAGGTGGTTTATAAGTAAATAAATAAAAGGAAATCTTCTTGTCAGCTACCATAGAAAGGGTTACAATGTGAGGATTTCCTCCTGTCTCACATGAGCATGCAGCGGGGGATGGGGCGGGGCTAGGGCATAATGGTCAGGGATGGGTGGAACTAGGCGCAACCCTAACCATTGAGCAAGCCCAGAAAAATGCCCTGGGGCTACCTCAAGTTAGACTCCTGTGTGGGTCTAACCTGGCTCCAACTTCCCCCACCTGCTGCACTGAAAGCTGCCTCTTTGGACGACGTGGCCTGTCCTCTGCCACATCCTGGCCGTGGGAAGTTTAATGAGCGAAGCAGGACACAGCAGAGGAAAGGCCCCACCACCCAGAGAGGCAACTTTCATTACTCCCTCTGCTGGACTGGCAGGGAAGTTGAAGTGAGGCCAAATCTAGGCAGGTGCCTAGGGGGGGGGGAAGGGAGGATGCCAGACCCGGTTATAGGGAGGTAATGGAAAGATGCCTAAATGTCTGTGGGGAGCAGAGCGGGAGAGAGATGCCTAAATGTTTGAGGGGAGGCGATGGATTTTTTTTTTGGGGGGGGGGGTATAGCAGAGGGAAAAGAGAGAGAGAGAGACCTGGAGCAAAGGGGTGGGGGAAGAGAGGGGCAAAGGCAGGAGATGGGGGTGGAGCAAAGAGAAGAGACATTGAACCAAGGGAGAGATGTCAGACCACAAGGGAGGAAGAGGAATGAGCGACATGCAGAATGAAAGGAAGAGAGAAGCTGGATATAGGGAAGGACAGGGACCTAAGAGATGCTGATCATGGAGGGAGCATAGGGATAGGAGCACAGAGGCACAATATTGGACACAAGGAGAGGGAGAGGGAGATAGAGGGGAGATGCTGGACAGGATGAATGCTGGATATATAGAGAAAAAAATGTCAAAAGAGCAGAAAACCCTGGATAGAGTTAGGAGAAAAACCCTGAGAAAAGCAGATGAGAGACACTAGAACCAAATCAATGCTCAGAATTGTTTTCTGAATGTTCGTTGTAATATGTCAGCTTTGGGGACTGTGCATCCTCCCCCTCCGATTCATGGAGGCCTTTCTAAATTTTTCTGGCTAGGCCACTGCCTGAATGACTGGCCATGACTTATTGCTCTTATGTACCTTTTCACAGGATGGACGTAGATACATTTAACAGAAATGAGCATAAACATCACAATATGTTTGTGGACTGCAACTACCTCTCATTTCAAAGCGATTAAGAAAAGACTAGAAGACTTTACATTCAGTGAACTATAATCCCAGTCAGAAAAATTTATCAAATAGGTAAGTCTAGCAATTTTCTAAAAGCTTCATAAGAGTTAGGAGGATGTGTTATATTGCAAAATCCTTTTACAATAAGGAATGCAAAATGACGAGCGAGGCACTTTCTATCGGCAAATTTAAAGTGGTCAATACAGTGGTGTACCTAGGTTATGTGATGCCCGGGGCCAATCATTTTTTAACAACCCCCCCTACCCCTACCCCACTTTGTACTTTAAAAAAAACCAAAACAGTTAGTCCAGACCCAGCATGTTCTCACCCTTCTCTCCTGGCCGGTCCGATGCCACCTTTATCTTCCGTCATGCGGAAAAAAAACGCCGGCCTCGGCAGTGATTCAGTGACGTCCGCAGACTCCCCTTCCTGCTTTCCACCCGGGCGGAAACAGGAAGTTGCATCAATGGAGAAAGACCAGGCAGACGTGGAAAGCAGGAAGGAGAGCCGCAGGCAACGTCGCTGAATCACTGCTTAGGTCTGCAGTTTTTTCCGCTTGGCAGAAGGTAAAGGTGACATCGGACCAGCCAGGAGAGAAGGGTGAGAACATGCTGGGCCACGGGGACCACCCAGAGCATTGGGGTCAGGCTGTGAGAAGGGGAAGTTCCCAGACCATGACTCCAAGGCCAGGAACATCCCCCCTCCGCCCTGCCCTTGTACATCACTGGATCAATAAGATCATTAGGTGCAAGACTGCTCCAATCACTCAAGCTTTCAACGTCAAAGTCTGCAATGCTGTTCAACTCCTTGCGTCAAACAAAATCCAACAACTCTGCAGGGAGGGCACAGTCCATACAAAACAAAAAGGAACTGCAGACAACTGTACATGATGTAGGCAATGTTTATTTAAACAAACGCAGACCATCTTTTTACAGATCATAGGATCCGACACGGTCCGTGTTTCAACCAACTCGTCTTCATCAGGGGTCCCTAAGTATGGTGGTCGAAAAAAGTTCACAACAAATTCTTTAAAAGTCTGAGGAAAATGTCCTGTGATCTGGAAAAAGGTGGTCTGTTTGAGCCTACAATTAGTTTGTTCCTTTGTTTAAAGAAACATTGCCTGCAGTTTCTTTTTGTTCAACTCCTTGCGACAAGCCTCGCGCTTTATTCAGGCCTTCTTGCGAGGAGCTGAACAGCATCAGAGGCTTTATCCTGACTGTCCCAAGACGACATTGAATGTTCGAGCGTTTGGAACGCCATCGGTAGATGAACACACCACAGTGTACGTGTTCAGCAAAGTTGAAGGTTCATTCAATAAAACGCCGCTAGATTTTTTGCATAAAATGTCTTATCATTCTTTAGTGACAGGAGAATGTTTTCCTGTTCTTTTGTGGTTGTAACACACTGTATTAGTGGGGTTCTTGTTATAATAAACATATTGGAGCCTCTAGTGTTATTTCTGTACTGATTTATTGTTCTTTTTCAATAACCTAAAAGGTCGTTCTATCAATGTATCATTGCTGCGTGTGAAAACATAACATTTATAGCTATAACACCAAGAAATCTGTTCCATTAAGTAAAAATAATAGAAACATTTTATGAAAAACGGAGCTTTATATATTCAGTGGCTTTGAGCGACCCCAGGATGGGCTTTAAAAAAATATTTTCTGATCAAGCACAATCAAATTCATGGGAAAAACTTCAATTCAGGCAGTTTTTCCAACTGTAGGATTTTCTGGTCAACCCTAGTACGCATATAGGCATTTACATATTTAAGTGTGCACATACATTCATATACGCCACTCTTGTAATCATTTCTCTTAGCACCTAGGGCCAGATTCTGTATCGGACGCCCAGGGCAGGATTAATTCATCGAGGGCCCCTAGGCACCCAAGTACACTTGGCCCCCTGCCCCACCCCACCCCACCATGCGCCCAGGCGGAAACAGGAAGCTGCGTCAGAGGGAAGCTTTGGCCAAGCAGCACCGCTTGCACAATTACAGTTCCTGTTGCCTTTCTTGCCCACGTTGCTTGCTTGTCTTACTTTCCGTCGATGGGGAGGGGGCCGCGTTGCCAATCGATGCTGGAGGGGCCCGTCACCGTTTGGAAAAAAACAATGTTGATGCCCTCCTTCATCGGGCCCCCCTGACCATTTTGGGCCCTAGGCACGTGCCTACTTGGCCTATTGTTTAATCCTGCCCTGCGGACGCCTCCATTAGACAACGCTACCCACCCTAATGAAGGATACCTAGCGACGCCTAACTAGAATCCATGCATAACCTTTTTTTTTTGTTTGTTTTAAATTGGCGTGGTAATTGACCTTGTCAGTTTTCAGCCAATCAAATAATTATGAGTTTCATGCGGAACTCTTAGGACATCTAGTGTCGTCAATTCTGAGGTGCCCTCCAACGTTTAATGATGCCTACCTGAAAAGTAGGAGTGGTTACGGGCAGAGGAAAAAGCTTGGTTGACTTAAGTGTCACTAGGCCTCAAAACTAGGCATCGGTATATTAAAAGTATTGGCCAGTGGTGTAGTAAGGGCGGGATGTTCGCCCCAGACACTGTCTCGGTGGGGGCGCCGGCACATGTCCTCTCCGCCCCCCACTTCTTCCCCCCCCTGTATGCTCCTTCCCTTCCCCTGTACCTCTTTAATATTCCTGGCGTGAGCAGTAACCCCAATCTGCTGTTCACACCAGCGTCGGCTCTTCCTCTGACTTCACTTCCTGAACCCGCGCCTAGGATTTGATATCAGAAGAAGAGCCGACACTGGCACGAGCAGCAGGTTGGGGTTGATGCTCATGCCAGGAACATTAAAGAGGAACGGGGGAAGGGAAGGGGCGCGAGCTCACGGTAGAAGGAGGCGGGGATGGAACAGATGGGGGTGGGGGAGGGGTGCTACCGCCCCCCCCCCGGCACTCTCACCCTCGCTACCCCACTGGTACCGGCGCCTACCTCTAAGATGCCTAGCGATGCCTAGACGTTGTTAGGTGGGAGTGCCTAAAGGACGCCTAGCGGTTGGTTGACAACCGCGCGGAGAGGCGCTAGGCTCTATACAATGACTCCTTGGTGGTTTGTAGACTGAAGCTGCTTCTAGTTAAGAGACCGCCTACCTGTGAGAGCCTGGGGGGCCGCAGAGTTGGGTACAGTGGCTGCATCTTGGGGGATGGAACTGAGGTCCGGCTCTGGGGTGCTTCGTGGAGGAGAGATGGCCAACGGAGTCATGACCATACGGGACTTGAGCTGCAAAGCAACAACAGAGGGGGGGGGAAGTAAGAAGATATTGAAAACCCGTCTCGTGGTAAGTCAAGTCCACACCACAGATCGGTTCTGGGCTCTAACCCTCCCCATGTTTCCCTTCCAGTCTATGGAGTACCAAAGAGCTTTCCAAGTTTCATTAAAATTTGTTATCCCACTTATCAAATTTCTAAGCGGTTTTACAATAATAAAATTATAAAAAATGGGGGATATAGAAACATTCATCATTAACAAGACAACATAGAAGTTTACATGGACAATGTGAACTAACAATGATTACAAGAGGAAAGAAATACAATTTTATATAGGATAGGAAGACGTAGGAAGGGGGATTTTCATCTGTGATTGTCAGAAGTTATAAGTCAAATGTGTCTTTGAATAAAAAGCATCTATGGCAGGGGTGTCAAAGTCCCTCCTCAAGGGCCGCAATCCAGTTGGGTTTTCAGGATTTCCCCAATGAATATGCACGAGATCTATTTGCCTGCACTGCTTTCATTGTATGCTAATAGATCTCATGCATATTCATTGGGGAAACCCAATTGGATTGCAGCCCTCGAGGAGAAACTTTGACACCCCTGATCTATGGAAAATGTTGAAAATACACCCAGTGGCATGTAAGGGGAGGGACGGGGGTTGCACCGCTCCAGGCATCATCTTGGTGAGGTTGCTGGTGCTCTCCACTCCCCCCACACCACACTCATGTCCTCCCTTTCCCCCTCCCCATACCTCTTTAAATCTTCACCAGAGCGGGCCCAGGAAGTGATGTCAGAGGGAAAGCCAATGCCATTGCAAGCAGCTGCTCATGCTGATAGATGTTTGCAGAGGTACAGGGGGGAAGGGAGGGCGTGAGTATGATATGGGGGGGCGGGAAAGAAACGAGGAAAGGAGGGCATGGAGAGCACTACCAACCCTTGCTACGACACTGAACTCACCTATTTATGCCTTTGGGTGTCTTTTGATTCAAGTTTTAAGAGAATCTTTAGAAACACAGATAAATAAAGGCAGATAAAGACCGTGTGGCCTACCCAACCTGCCCATCCAAACCACCTACAATCCTTTCCTCTCTCAGAGATCCTAAGTACTTCTGCCAAGCTTTATCGAGTTCTGCTCCTGTTTTTCCGTCCGAATCGCCGAAGGCTGTTCCATCCATCCACCACCTTTTCCAACATTGCTCGTAAGTCTATCCACTTTGAGTCTCATCTTGTGCTAGAACTCACGTTCCACTGAAGCAGAGCTCCTCGGCCTGTATTCTTCATCCCTGAGGGATCTGAACTGACTGTTCAGCATTTGATGTGACAGAGTTACTGTGACCCTGTGACCTGCACAGCCCAATCCATCAAGCAACGTTACAGACAGAGCATCCTTAGCTCTGCTCAGCTCTTTTCACACCTCAGCTGCATTTAAGTGATCCCCAGGGTCTAACTGACACCACTGACCCGTCCTCTGCTATAAAACAACCCTTCCTAACAATTATTTCTCTCGATAATTAAATGAGTACTTAAACAGTTGAGATGTGATACAGCAGGAATGAGCATATGAACTAGGGCACGCACACACCCCTTGAAATAAAAGGAAGCGTGTTGAAAGTTTGCCCCAAATTGAGGGGCTCAAGTGATGCAGATTTCTTGGGATCAAAACCAAACAGCTCAGTAGCACATCAACAATGCATAATGTTATGCCCAAACTTGTGACCTTTAGCTACGCTTTGGATACCAGTTTTTATCTCGCTTCAATCGACACTTCTACAGCGCGTCTACCCGAGTGCACATATGCACAGTACCACTTTCAAAAGAACCGAAAAGAAGAGACAAAGCCTATAAGGGTAACAGGAGGCAGTGGAGATGTCACAACCACCAGCTGGATACAAGACTTTTATTTGAGAATAAGCCACAAGATGTGGGACTTTGGTTTTTACACATTTTAGTGGCTTATTCTCAAACAAAAGACTTGTATCCAACTAGTAGTTGAGACATCTCCACTGCCTCTTTTTGCCAGTACCACTTTCAAGCTAGACTCTTGATAAAGGCACAGATGCTGAAACACTGCCAGTGTCGAGTCTATTAAGCCATTGCGGCTTATTCATCAAGAAAGTGAACTCCCGTAATCTCTCGAGACCTAGACTGGAGCTCACGGCAGCCATTTCCTACGAGTGATCTGCACGGGGCAGGAGCGTAGGAAGATCGCTCCTGCCCCAAAAGCCTGCTAGATCACCAGATAAGGTCCGGGATGCTGGGCGGAAGGCGGGAGAGAGGAGGGGAATGTCCAGAATGCAGCTTTATTTTAAAAATTTTTTTAAAAAATCGTGAATAACCGAATCCACGAATACTGAATCCACAGATTCGGAGGGAGAAGTGTAGATTGTAAGCCACCTATGAAGGTATAACCATAGCGCGGGATAGTAAAACTTAAATAAACTTGGAAAACTAGGGACTGTAGATCCCCTTGTCCATAGATTTTGCTCAGTTGGTTTTCTCTCTTTGTGCTAACTTCTTGTGAAATAGCGTGAGGGCCTGTGTTAGACCGACACCATCGCAGAGGTAGAAAGAGCGGACTAAGGTGCCCCATCTTACCTTGTACCCGGGCTTACGGCCTCTCTTCTTTGGGATCTTGACTGCTGGGAGGGAACTGGCCGACGTGGAGTAGAGGTTGTGAACAGCCATTTTCATAGGGTTGGAGTGGATTGGAGGCCTCCCTCGCTTGCGTCCCGGGATTCTCGGAGACTGCATATCAGCAGCGTAGAGTCTCAGTGGCAGAGATGAGTAGATACTATGGGGAGGACACAAACAGAAAGCAAAAGCATTACATTTCAAGATTATTTGATGATCCATTTATTGGCTTATTGTTGACCCTTGATTTGGATTTATTCATTTTAAAAAGCGGTTTACAATTTCAGTACAACATTACAAATAAACAGTTCCATTCAATAAAATCCTATGACTTTTTGTATTTTACACTGCTTTAATACCTATGCCAACTGTGGTTTATCAAAAATAATAAATCTAATCCAATCCAATTAAACTATTGTTGAAGCAACTAAATTTTTTTTTTTTTTTTAATCTTTATTGATTTTCAAACTTTGACAGTGCAATACAATTAATTGAACATAAAATACTGCATAAAAACGCACTATTAACTACGCAAGTAATACATAAAACAATCATTTTCTCCCACCCTCCTCCCAATTATTAATACAATAAGACATATGATGTGATTACAATATTATAATTAAGTAATTTCAACCCTCAAAATACATTTCCCTCCCCCCACCCACCTACCCTGGATGTGTTAGGAAATCTAATAAAAGGAGAGATATATGACCCTTATTGCGAGGTAACAAATGTAGTCAATGGGCTCCACCTTTTAATAAATGAACTACTAAACCCCAAACATTCCACATTCATTCTCTCATATTTATATGTGGTACACACATTTGCCCACCAAAATGTGTAATTTATTGTTTCGTGGCTCTTCCAATTAATGTGTGACCATTTGAACAGCTATTCCAGTTTTTAAAAGTTTACTAAAATCAAAACGCAAAGAAACATTACGGAGCTCCGACATATGAAAATGCTCTTTTTCTAGTTTATCAAGTTTATTAGCAAATTTGATTGATCGCCTATTAGAATCACTAAGCGATGTACAAATCAAAAATAAAAGAGGTTCACATTTAACAATTTTATGACATAAACATACAAGAATTCGGGAAGGAATGGATGAAAGTTACAATTTTCAAGTAGAGTAGAAAAGGGAAAGAACAAAAGGAAAAGGGTGGTAAACCACAGCATTTTTAGCAAGACATATTCTGCTTTTAAATATTAAATGCATCTCTAAATAAATAAGATTTTAAAAGTTTTTAAAATGTTAAAATGTCTTTTTCATTACGAATATATTGTGGAAGGGCGTTCCACCATAGGGGACCCATCACAGAGACTATGTGAGCCCTTCTCGTGCCAATAATTTTTAGGGAAGGGACTGAAAGAAGGTTCTGACCAGTAGAGCGAAGTAAGCGTTGTGTGCTATGAGGTATTAAGAGTCTAGATATGAATTGGGGTTCCTCTGAAGCTAAAGTTTTAAAGATGAGCAGTGTTATTTTAAAAGTGATTCTATGGCTAATGGGGAGCCAATGAGAATCTATCAATAATGGTGAGACATGATCATATTTCCTGGCGTTATACGTTAATTTTATTGCAGTAGTTTGAATCAGTTGTAATCTCCTTAATTCTTTCTGTGAAATATTAAGAAAGAGAGCATTGCAATAATCGAGTTTTGAAATTACTAAAGAATGGATTAATATTTTAATAGAGTTAGGGTTCAAAATTTTGGATATTGATCTAATAAGACGTAGTTTGAAAAAGCATGATTTAACAGTAAGAGAAATATGATCATGGTAGGTAAGTTTTTCGTCGATTAATACACCAAGGATTTTAACTGAGGGAACTAGTTGTTGAATGTTTAACGACATCAAGAACTTCCCACTGAAAAAATATATTTTATCAGCTCACCACACAGGTGGACTGGACACGGTCAAATAATAATACAATTTGTAAACCCAACACAGCAACTTGAAACTAATGTGCAACGCCACAGGCCGCCAGTGCGATCAGTACGACACGAGTAAAATGAAGGCGTTCGCTAAGGCCTCTGGTTTTCAGGTCAGGTGGGTGCTTATATTTATGGGCAGCTGGAGAGCCAGTTATCCCAGGACTAGGGTTACCATATTAAAAAAAAAACAAAATCCAAAACCTCAGATAAATGACCTCACCCTGTTCCGCCTCCAGCCCTGTCTCTAGCCCCACCCCATTCTGTCCTCCAGCCCCGCCCCCAGAAAGCCTCCTCTCTTTGTGACGAGCTCTGGCTGCGTCTGGAGGGTCTGGAGCAAATGCCACAGAATACAGCTACTAGATTAATCTTCAGATTGAAAAAAAAAAAAAAGAAGAGATAAGATTACACCTGATTTACATAAATTACATTACTTTATAAATTCTACTGTATTCTATTTAAAATACGGCTTGGAAAAACTCCTGATTATATGCAACATCTCGTTAAATCTTCTAATAATCCATCTTTGAACCCAAGAAACAATGATACTTTTCGGTATCCAATCATTAGGAGCATTAGATACAACAGAACTTTTAACTCCATATCAAGCAGCAAAACGGTGGAAAGCATTACCAGCTAATATTAACCAGCAATCTCATTTTAAATGTTTCAAAAAAAGACCTATTTCATGAATTTGTTACTAATAATTCCGCTGCGAACTTCATGGAGGTATTGGTGGCATACAAATAAAAATTGTATTGTATTGTGGTACATTATCCGGACTTGCTCAGAGGCCTTCAGATGCGGCTGGAGCGTGTAGGGGCTTTCTAAAACCCGGACAAGAGGTAAAGCAATTCTAGATCTAGTTCTTAATGGAGCACATGAATTGGTGAGGGAGGTAATGGGGCCACTTGATAACAGTGATCATAACATGATCACAATGATATAACTCCTGGAATAAGTTTACATAGGAAATCCAGTACAACACCACTATAAACTTTAAAAAGGAGACTATGATAACATGAGGAGAATGGTAAAAAAGAAACTTAAAGGTGCAGCTGCAAAGGTCAAAAATATACTTCGGGCATGAATGTTATTTAAAAATTCCATCCTAGAAGCCCAGACTAGATATATTCCATATATTATAAAAGGAGGAAGGAAGACCAAAGGCAGCTAGCGTGGTTAACGAGTAAGGTGAAGGAAGCTATTAGAGCTAAAAGAGGATCCGACAGAAAATAATGCAAGGTGCTAATAAGGAAGGTGAAGAGAGAACTTGAAAAGAAGATTACATTGGAAGAAAAAATACACCATTAAAACTTTTTTAGGCATATTAAAAGCAAGAAGCCAAGAAGAGAATCGGTTGGCTTGCTAGATAACTGAGGGTTAATAGGGGTTCTCAGGGAATACAAGGCCATAGTGGAGAGATTAAATGAATTCTTTGCTTCGGTCTTCACTGAGAAAGTTGTGGGAGAGTTGCTGGTGCCAGAAATTGCATTCAATTCTGATGAATCAGAGAAATTCATACAAATCTCTGTAACAATGGATGATGTAATGGGTCAATTTGACAAATTGAACTGTAGCAAATCACCTGGACTGGATGTTATACATCCCGAGGGCTGATAGAATTGAAAAATGAACTTGCAGGGTTATTATTAGTAATTTGCAATTTTTCTTTAAAAACCAGCATAGCACCAGAAGACTGGAGGGTGGCCAATGTGACACTGATTTTTAAAAAGGGTTCCAGAGGTGATCTGGGAAATTACAGACCGGTGAGTCTGACATCAGTGCTGGGCAAAATGGTAGAGATTATTATAAAGAACAAAATGGCAGAATATATACATGAGTGTGGATTAATGAGAGAAAACCAACATGGATTTTAGTCAAGGGAAATTTTGCCTCCACAATCTACTTTATTTCTTTGAAGGGTTGAACAAACGAACATGTGGAAAAAGGTGAACTGGTTGATATTGTGTATTTGAATTTTCAAAAGGCATTTGACAAATTACCTCATTGAAGACTTCTGAGGAAATTAGAAAGTCATGGGATAGGAGGTAAGGTCCTTTTATGGACAGAGAACTGGCTGAAAGACAAAAAACAGAGAGTGGAGTTAAATGGTCAATATTCTCAATGAAGAAGGGTAAATTTTTTTGACTTTGAAATGAACAACTTTATAGCTAATCTGAGCTCCGCCTCCCTCTCCCCCCCCCCCCCTCGGCAGTCCACTGGGGAGAATCAACTGCCTGCTTTCTTTTAAAAACAAGCAGAGGGATCAGCCACCACTATCGGGAGACCATCGACCCGATCCTGCCGAGTATCTGTGCTCCACCCAATAACTACCTGCTTTTTATTTCCAAGCAGCGGGATCAGCCATCGCCACTACAGAGAGCCCATCGACCTGATCCTGCGATTAAGAACTGCCTGCCTGCATATGTAACTGCTAGGCATATGTTACCATCAGAGTCATACAATTGCTAGATGAAAATTTAACCACTAGATGTATGTGTAATTGGTGAAGTCTTGAATTAGGACTACTTAGGAATTTTTGAGGCATATGTTATCATCAGAGACACAAATAGCTGTTAAATGCATGACTAACTGATAGCTGCATGTGTAATTACTAGAGACTTGTCGTAGAACTGCTTAAGATCTATATCCCTTTGGACCACCTTCAAAACCTACACCCATCCAGTCAACAACCATACAAACAATAACTCAAGAATTTACAGGGAAACCATTACACTTCTGTGCTAGGAAGAAATACCATACCCCGCAAACATGAATCTCCTCCTGATTTTCCTGATCTGTCTGCTAATTGGCAACATCAAAGATGTTAACTACCTCCACCTCCACCCACAATCACAATCAATCAACTACTCGGATCTCTCACTTTTACACATCTCTATTCCACAAGAAAACATAACAAATCACATTACTGCTATCTCAAATAAAAGAAGACACCAACAAACCCTTAAAAAAAGAGTAAGGCAAGTAAAATCCATCAAAACCAATACCGCTACCAAACCTATCACACCCACATCTGTCCCCTGTGCATACCTTAATACTAGATCTGTCAAGATTAAAGCCTTCCTAATTAATGATTGGATCATTAACAAGCAAATAGCCTGCCTTTAACTAACTGAAACATGGTTACTATCAGAAGATGATCCAATAATAATTGACCTCCTACCAGACAATTATAAAATCCTTACGCTAAACCGCGTGGGAAAAAAAGGAGGAGGTCTAGCAATTATTCTTAAAGATGGATTTGAGTTCGAACTATTAGATTCCAAAATGAGTGACCAACTAGAAATTCTAGCCTGTAAAATTAGCAACCGTCATCTAGAAGAATCCCTATCATGCATATTATTCTACGTCCCACCAAAAAGCTGGCCAAAAGCAAAAAGACTTCTGTGCATTTGTCCTAAACAATTCACTCGGTTCTTCTTACAATATCATCGCAGGAGACATAAACTTACACCTAGATGAAGAGAACAATACAAACGCGAAAGAGTTAAAAAACTTTCTATCCCTACTCAATTACAACCTCCCTTTACCCACACAAACACATGAAAAGGCCATCAGTTAGATATGGTAGCCATGTCCACAAAGGACATCCCAAAGCCTGCCATCTCTATACGTAAAGCCGCGAGGAGAAGAGGAGCAGCGGAGAAGAAGCAGCCGGTGGGGAGAAGCCGGGAAGAGCCTGTAAAGGCAGGAGAGCGATATCAGCGGCGGCGGAGAGGAGCGGGTAGCAGTGAGAGGAAGCTCCGCCCACCCCCTCCGCATCATCAGCGTCATCGCCCCGACTCCCCCTTAACAGGAAGGGAGCCAACGGCGTGCGGCCGTTCGGCGTGCGGCGAAGGCGAGCGGCAAAGGCACTCGCCTTAGCGAGAGCGCCTTTGCGAAGGAGCCTTTGCGAAGGAGCCAGGAATTTAGGTCGCCCATAAGAAAGACCAAAGGTGTAAGTTACAAGTCTTTTCTTACCTAGCCACACAACAGGGAACACTTCTTGCACACCACACACCTAGAACAAGCACTCACCTAAAACACAGCAGCACAAGCAGACTCACTACTAACAGGAAGACAACAGAAAGTCGGGTCACACACAACCGACAGAAACAGAAGGGTCACAGACACCTCAGAAAGGAAGAAGGGAAATGATCGCCCACAGTACCCAGAAGATGGGCTTTCCAGTCTTCTGCACTGGCTGCAATATGTATGACTACCTCCCCTCGGGGACTAGGGCATACGTTTGCAGTCGGTGCAGAGAGCTGGATAGCCTGAAACAACAAGTTCGTATGCTGGAGGGAACAGTGAGAGAACTAGAAGAATTCCTCACCTTTAAAGAAGAACCCAGCAAACAGGAGAAGTTGCTTGTGACGGACAGTGCCAGTGCCAGCGAAGAGATCGAGGAACTTGAGAAATTCATCGAGGAAGCTCACCAGCAACGTGTGGAGGTCCCAGGGTTGGAGAGCTGTACCCGAACCACTGATGAAGAGTTGGAAGCGGAGGTTGGGGATGTGTCATAGAAGAAAGAAGACGTGACCTACACCATGGATGTGGACTTACGACCCCCAAGAAACCCTCGAATAGAGAAGATAGGGATCATCGTTGGAGATTCCATTATACGCAATGTAGACAGCCACATCGCAGGAGGAAGAGAAGACAGGATGGTCACCTGCCTGCCCGGAGCAAGAGTGAAGGATGTGGCCGGCAGGATCATCAGGATCATAGACAGCGCAGGAGGGGATGACACTGCTGTACTTATCCACGTGGGAACCAACGATGTGAGCGGACGGAAGTATGATAGGGAGGAAATGAAGAACCAGCTCCGCTCACTTGGAAGAAAACTGAAGGTCAGGGAGGTGACAGTGGCATTTTCTGAGATCCTCCCAGTACCGAGAGCAGATGCGAAGAAGCAAGATGAACTGCGAGACATCAACGCCTGGATGAGACGATGGTGCGAGGAAGAAGGCTTTGACTTCGTGCGCATCTGGACAGCGTTCTGGGGAAGGAGCAGGTACTATAGGAAGGACGGACTACACCTCACCAAAGAAGGGGCTAGAATATTGGCTGGAAACATGAAGAAGGTCATTGAGAAGACTTTAAACTGAAGATCAGGGGAGAGCGGACAGTCGACAACCGGTCGATGGCCCGGACAGCAGGCACTAAGGACATCTTCCCAGATAAAGGGAAAGAACTTGCAGCAAATGAGGGAGACAACAATGGAGCGCAAATAAAAGCCGTGAAAGACACAATAGGGACTGTGAAGCCCAGAAAGTCCAAGAAGGCAGCACAAAGGGAGCTTAAATGTTTGTACACGAATGCCAGAAGCCTAAGAAATAAAATGGGGGAGTTGGAGACACTAGCAAGACGCGAAGAAATAGATATCATTGGCATAACAGAAACATGGTGGAATGAGGAAAACGAATGGGATACAGTACTGCAGGGATACAAGCTTTACAGAAGAGACAGAACAGGACAGAAAGGGGGAGGCATTGCCCTATATGTCCAGGAAGGAGTAGAATCTACTGGAATAGGGAAGGCGGAGGAGAAAAAGAAACTGGAGTCCCTCTGGGTAAAAATCCCCAGAGAGAACGGAGCAGACACAAAAATAGGTCTCTACTATCGACCTCCAGGTCAGACGGAGGAAACAGACTCTGAGATGATAGAAGAAATAAGACAAGAATGTAGGACGGGAAATGTAACGATCATGGGAGACTTCAATTTCCCAGGAATAGACTGGAACCTAGTAACCTCAAGCTGCGGCAGGGAGATAAAGTTCCTGGAAATGGTGGGTGACTGCTTCCTGGAACAAATGGTAGGGGAACCGACAAGAGGAAACGCCACCTTGGACTTGGTCCTAAATGGCATAACTGGGCAAACAAAAGAAGTAGAAGTCACGGTCCCGCAGGGGACGAGCGATCACAGTATGATCTACTTTAAACTCGACATCGGAAAGGGGAAGCGAACCAAGACCCTAACCACAACATTTAACTTTAAAAAAGGAAGATATGACAACATGAGAGCCATGGTAAGAAAACGGATCAAAAAAAGGATAGCTGAAATCGAAACGGTAGAGCAAGCATGGTCCCTACTAAAAAATACTATCACCGAAGCACAGAATCTATACATTCCGCAGATAACCAAAGGAAGGAAAACTAAAGCCAAAAGAGAACCAGCTTGGCTAACCAAAGAGGTGAAGGATGCAGTTAGGGAAAAGAAGGACTCTTTTAAAAAATGGAAACGCGAGAATACAACTGAGGCTTGGAACAGTCACAAAGACGACCAGAAGAAGTGCCACAAGGCGGTGAGAGAAGCCAAAAGGGCCTATGAGGAAAAGATAGCCCAAGAGGCCAAAAACTTCAAACCCTTTTTTAGATATGTTAAGGGGAAAAAACCTGCAAAGGAGACAGTAGGCCCTCTCGACGACCAAGGAAGAAAAGGATACATCAAAGAAGACAAACAGATTGCAGACAGATTAAATTCCTTCTTTGCTTCTGTCTTTACCAAGGAAGATGCCACTTCAATACCCGAAACAGTGAAAGTTTTCAAGGGAGAAATAGAGGAGAGCCTCACCACAGTGAAGGTGGATCTGGACCAGATATACTATCAGATTGACAAACTAAAAAGTGACAAATCCCCTGGCCCAGATTGAATTCACCCGAGAGTATTAAAGGAACTAAAGGTGGAAATCGGAGAACTACTGCAATCCCTCGCTAACATTAGAACCGGACGGATACCAGAAGACTGGAAGATAGCGAACGTCATCCCAATCTTCAAAAAAGGATCAAGGGGAGAACCGGGAAACTATAGACCTGTGAGTCTCACATCGGTCCCTGGGAAAATGGTTGAAGCTTTGATTAAAGACAGCATAGTACAGCATCTAGATAACCATGACCTGCTGAAAGGTAGTCAGCATGGCTTCAGGAAAGGAAAGTCGTGCTTGACCAACTTACTTCAATTTTTTGAGGGAGTGAACAAACAAGTCGATAGCGGAGAACCGGTAGACGTAATATACTTGGACTTCCAGAAAGCGTTCGACAAAGTACCTCATGCGAGACTTTTCAAAAAACTACAAAGTCATGGAATAGAAGGGGCTATACTAAGATGGATAGGAAAATGGCTGGAAAACAGAAGACAGAGAGTGGGCATAAATGGGAAGTACTCATACTGGAAGAAAGTAACTAGCGGTGTGCCTCAGGGCTCAGTTCTTGGGCCTATTTTATTCAATATCTTCGTAAATGACCTGGAAGAAGAAACGACCAGTGTTATTGTCAGGTTTGCAGATGACACAAAGCTATGCCGGACAATCAGGTCACAAAAAGACAGCGAGGAACTTCAGAGAGATTTGAAGCAACTTGAGAGATGGGCAGAAAATTGGCAGATGAGTTTTAATGTGGAAAAATGCAAAGTGATGCACCTGGGCAGAAAAAACAAGGAGCATGAGTATAAACTGTTAGGTATAACATTGGGGAAGAGCGAACAAGAAAAAGACTTGGGGGTATTGATAGACAGGACCCTAAAGCCGTCGGCTCAATGCGCAGCGGCGGCAAAGAAAGCTAACAGGATGTTAGGCATGATAAAGAAGGGAATCACGAGTAGATCAAGGGAGGTCATAATGCCGCTTTATAGAGCAATGGTCAGACCACACTTGGAATACTGTGTCCAACACTGGTCTCCATACCTGAAAAAGGATATAACACTGCTGGAGAAGGTGCAGAGGCGAGCGACGAAGCTAGTAAAAGGTATGGAGAACCTGAGCTACAAGGATCGCCTCAGAAAACTGGGATTATTCACCCTTGAGAAGAGAAGACTGAGAGGGGATCTGATAGAGACTTTTAAATTGCTAAAAGGAATCGACAAAATGGAGCAAGCTCACTCACCAGCAGGGGGAAAGGATGGAGAGAAATAAATAGCTTTATTCACATTGGCGAATGTGACCCAGACTCGGACCAGAGGTCATGGCCTGAAGCTGAGAGGGGACACGGCCAGGACAAATGTCAGAAAGTTCTGCTTCACACAGCGAGTGGTGAACGCCTGGAACTCTCTCCCGAAAGAGATGGTGGAAGAAACTACCATTCTAGGATTTAAGGGAAAATTGGACGCACATCTTCTTGCAGGACACATTGAGGGATACGAGTGACTAATGTATGCGTCGGGGTACGCCTGGCTGAGCCTCCGCTTGTGCGGATCACTGGACTGGATGGACCCCAGGTCTGATCCGGTGCAGGCATTTCTTATGTTCTTATGTTCTTATGATCATTTTACTTATTATTTCAAGCTAATCTGGTCTTATTCTAAATCTAAAACATGCCCAATAATAAAAAGAGAACATCACACCAGAGGCTATATTAATCCAATAGATTTCTGGACACAATATGAATTGCAATCAGAGATAGAAGAAGGAATCGATTTCTGGGATCACTGGATGACAACCAGCACATCCATTTTAGATAAAATCGCCCCTATACGCAATAGCAAAAGCAATGCAAATAAATATAACAAATGGTTTGACACCAAACTTCTAAAACTGAAACAACTAGCTAGACGACTAGAAAGAACTTGGAAAAAAACAGGAGAACTAACAGACCGTAACAAATGGAGAGCTAACATAAAAATCTACAAACAAATGATAAAAGACAAACGTAAAGCATTCTACTCAATTAAAATCAACTCATCTTGTAATGGTTCACAAGGAATCAATCACACCCACACACAACTCTAAGTTACCCTCTGCAAATGACTTAGCACTACACTTTGATTCAAAAATTAAAAACCTTAGAATTCATTGTTCAACAAATGACCCTAGTGATCATCCGATACCTATCACCCAAGGAAATGATACACCGGCAGACATAATCTGGAGCTCCTTTCAAGATTTAGAGTGGAACAATTACAACAGACTATATAACAAATACTCTAAATCCTATTGCGTTCTGGACTCATACCCCCCAGAAATCATGAAAGCGGCACCTTTAGTATTTAAACTATCGTTGATGCAATATTTGGCTCATAACCTAAAAACTGGGAAGTTCCTCTCTAATAATGGTCACATAATAATAACCCCAATTCTAAAAAATAGAAAAGAATCTTCACCTATAATATCCAACTACAGACCAGTAGCATCCATTCCGTTTATTGTAAAAATTATGGAGGGATTGGTACACACCCAACTGATGGATTATCTAGATCAGTTCTCTCTCCTACATGAAACTCAATCCGGTTTTAGACTGTTATTCAGTACCGAGACAGTAATTGCGGCTATTTTAGATAATCTGCGCCTATTGTTTAGTAAGGGCCTTAATGCCCTGGTTATGCAATTCGATATGAGTTCTGCCTTTGATCTAGTAGACCACTGCAATGCCTAGACGCCATTGGTATCAGGGACGAGGTGCTGAATTGGTTCTGTGGCTTCCTTATGTCTCGCACTTAGCAAGTACATTTTAATTATGAACTTTCAGATACCTGGAGCAATTCATCCGGTGTACCACAAGGGTCTCCGCTATCTCCATTGCTCTTCAACGTCTACATGTCCTCACTAGGCACACAGCTAACCCAGTTAGGGATAAAACTATTTAGTTATGCAGATGATTTTACGATCATCATCCCATTCGTTAATTCTATCTCTGAAACTATTCCTAAAGCTTCAGAAGCCATAAACGTGATGGAGCACTGGATGACAACCTTTAGGCTCAAACTTAATTCAGAAAAGACAACTTTCTTTGTTGCTTCGCCACATCCGCTTGACACCAAATCACCACTATGTATCAATAATCTTAATTACCCTATCCAACCTACCATAAAGATACTAGGTGTAACTTTGGATCAGTGCCTAACCATGAGAGACCAGGTGGACTCCTTGATCAGAAAGGGATTTTTCACTCTCTGGAAACTCAGATCCATTAAAGCTTATTTCGATACAGCGGCATTCAGAACCCTAGTCCAATCCCTCGTACTGAGTCTACTTGACTACTGTAACATCGCCTATTTAGCAATTTCCCAAAAGAACATGCAGCGTTTACAACTGATGCAAAATGCAGCGGTCAAACTGATCTTTGGGCTGAGGAAGTTTGACCACATGACACCCTACTACCGACAGCTGCATTGGCTGCCAATGGAGGCGCGCGTAAAGTTTAAATTTGCCTGCTTCTGCTTCAAAGCACTACACGGACTTGCCCCTAAATATATAACTGACCTTTTCATCTTCTCAGCCAACAGACACAAGAGAAGCTCACATTCCAACTTCGTTTCCCCCCCAGTGAGAGGTTGTAAACTGAAAAAACACCATGAACATCTTCTCTCGCACCAAGCAACATCATGGGGTAAAGACCTAGAACAATTGCTTTCGCCCACTACTTATGAGGAATTTAGGAAACGTCTGAAAACACACCTGTTCCTAAAGTATCTAGACAACTGATCCTCTCTTCTCTCTCCCCTCTATAGCGATTAACTTGTTCTATTGATCACTCTCTCCTCAAAAATGGATTTCCTGTCCTATTAACCCTCTTTCTTCCTCCCCTCTTAAAGTCAATCGATTTGTACCTTTGCTTAATCTTTGTAAACCGCATAGAACTTCACGGTATTGCGATATATAAGCTGTTATTATTATTATTATTTTAACACAGTGATCATCAGTTTCCCATTCAAAGCATAGGAGGTGCAAGCCCTTTCAGACCATTGGATGTTGCAATCAGGCTCCTCCCATGTGATGTCATATGTTAGTAGTATAAAACTGGGCAGTTCAAAGCGGCGGCCATCTTTGCCATTTTGAGCGTTCATTCATTCGCCGAGTAAGTAGAAGTACAGAGAGGAGTATTCTGGCATTGGTCTTACTCTAACAGCGCTGTGTTTTGCATTATTTTCACAGGAGTCCACTGCCCTGACGCAGCTATATAGTGAAACGCCAGCTAGCTTTACGTTGGCAGGAACGGACCGCAGCAAAGAAAACAGAAGCTGAGCGATATAAGAACTCATAAGAACTCCCTGCCTAATTGAAGCTAAGTTCATTATCAGTTTTTTTGATATACATCATCTTAAAATTGGGCAGGAGGGGGAGAGTTTCCTATCTAGTCTCTTGTATAGTTAATCAATGGCAACACACGGGGATCTGAGGCCTCTCCTCTATAAAGAACTTTAAATGTGTGATCAGTGGAGATAAGTCTGATATGAGAAAACTTCATCACTGTTTCTAATTAAGAATTAGAAATTTGAATAAAAGGGAGGTATTTTTGTGGATAAATAATAGGGTTCCCCAGGGGTTTCTGCTGGGACCGCTGCTTTTTAACATATTTATTAATGATCTAGAGTTGAGAATAACTAGTGAGATAATAAAATTTGCTGATGACACAAAGTTGTTAAATCGCAAGAGGATTGTGAAAAATTGCAAGATGACCTTGTGAGACTGGAAGACTGGGCGTCAAAATGGAAGATGACATTTAATGTGAGCAAGTGCAAAGTGATGCATGTGGGAAAGAAGAACCCGACCTATAACTATGTGATGCTGGGTTCGGTGTTAGGAGTCACTGCCCAGGAAAAGGATCTGGATGTCATTGTTGAGGATACGTTGAAACCCTCAGCTCAATGTGTGGCGGCTGCTAAGAAAGCAAATAGAATGTTAGGAATTGGAATGGAAAACAAAGATGGAAATGTTGTAATGCGTTTGTATCGCTCTGTGGTACGGCCGCACCTCAAAATACCGTGTGTAATTCTGGTCGCCGTATCTCAAAAAAGATATAGTGGAATTAGAAAAGGTACAGAGAAGGGTGACAAAAATGATAAAAGGGATGGGACGACTTCCCTATGAGGAGAGGCTAAAGAGGTTAGGGCTCTTCAGTTTGGAGAAGAGACGGCTCAGGGGTGATATGATAGAGGTCTATAAAATACTGAGTGGAGTGGAAAGGGGAGATGTGAGTCGCTTGTTCACTCTTTCCATAAATACTAAGGACTAGGTGACATGCAATGAAGCTACTAAGTAGTAGATTTAAAACAAACCAGAGAAAATATTTCTTCACATAGTGTGTAATTAAACTTTGGAATTCATTGCCGGAAAATGTTGTGAAATCAGTTAGCTTAGCAGGGTTTAAAGAAGGTTTAGATAATTTCCTAAAAAGAGAAGTCCTAAGCCATGATTGAGATGGTTTGCAGAAATCCACTGCTTATTCCTAGGATAAGCAGCATAGAATCTGTTTTACTACTTGGGATCTAGCTAGGCTGGCCACTGTTGGAAACAGAATTTTGGACTTGATGGACCTACCAATTCTTATGATCTTATGTTTTAGATCTTTTGCATAGTCTTTGGGACTATAATACGAATATAATAGCCTTACTGGGTTGGACCAATGGTCCATGAAGCCCACTAGCCTGTTCTCATGGTGGCCAATCCAGGTCACTAGTACCTGGCCAAAACCCAAAGAGTAGCAACATTCCATACAGAATCTCAAGGAATAGCAAGATTCCGGAACCCCAAAGAGAAGCAACATTCCATGCGGAATCCCCAGAGTAGCAACATTCCATGCTACGATCCAGGGCAAGCAGTGGCTTCTCCCATGTCTGTCTCAATAATAGACTATGGAATTTCCTTTCTATTAAATTAACTGAAAGTAAAGTAGACAAGCTAATCTAATCAGGATTTCTTAATCGCACTTATCTAGTACAGGTTCTAGGCGATTTACAAAATAAGAGGCCCATAGAGCAACATGGGAAATTAGTTACATCATATTGTAGTGGAACAAGAGAAAGGTTACATTGTTGCAAGAGGGAATGTAGATGTATCACAATGGTCTGGATTATTTGATGTGCCAGTCTTCAGGTTCGATTAATGGCCATGAAATTGACCTTATATTGCTAAATAGGCCACTGGGAAATTGGAAGGCAGTACGACCCAAATTGTTTAATATATTGACTTATTATGTGGCAGTTTCTACCCATGGTGGGAAGAGTATTTCAAACATCTTAGGTCTTCTTTTTCAGATTGGTGACTCAGTTGTTGATCTTTCCTCACATCAATTACTGTCATGCTCTAGATCTGGGAATTTCTGCAAAGATGATCAATTGACTATGGCTAGAGTGATTTTTAGAGCTAGGAAATGTAATTCCCCTATTGATGAGGATGACAATCCAGGCAAGATTTCTTTTTTAAGTGGCTTGTTTCATTTTCAGTATGCTTTGAGGTTTTGTTGCATTCCCAAGCCCTTTTTTTTTTTTTTTTGCATCTAAACATTCATGGAATTGGCATTATTTGCTTGAATTCCATTCTGTTAAAGTTTTGATTCCTCTTTCCAATTCCAAGCATTTAAACTGTTCTGGAGTTTTTATCGTGCTTTCAAACCTGGGACCTGGGTTGGCTACTGTTGGAAACAGGATACTGGGCTTGATAGCTTTGGTCTGTCCCAGTATGGAAATTCTTATGTTCTTATATGAGCCAAGTATAGGACAATCAAGCCACTGTGACATCACTGATGAGGTTGGCTCTCAGGTATTATGACATCACTATCTCAGCTCTAGAATGCTGCTACTCTTTGGGTTTCTGTCAGGTACTTGGAACCTGGGTTGGCCACTGTTGGAAATAGGATACTGGTCTTGATGGACCTTCAGTCTGTCCCAGTATGGCAGTTCTTATGTGAGCCAAGTATAGGACAATCAAGCCACTGTGACATCACTGATGAGGTTGGCTCTCAGGTATTATGACATCACTATCTCAGCTCTAGAATGCTGCTACTCTTTGGGTTTCTGTCTGGTACTTGGGACCTGGGTTGGCCGCTGTTGGCTAAGGTTCTTTACAGCTGGATTATGATGTCATAAAACTTTATGGTTATAGAAGCACTGTAACATGATAGCAGATAAAGACCAAATGGCCCATCCACAGTAACCATTATCTTTTTCTCTCCCTGAGAGATCCCACGTGCCTATCCCAGGCCCTTTGGAATTCAGACACAGTCTCTGTCTCTACCACCTCTTCTGGGACACATGTATCTACCACACATTCGGTAAAAAAAGTATTTCCTCAAATTACTCTTGAGCCTATCACCTCTTAACTTCATCCTATGCCCTCTCATTGCAGAGTTTTCTTTCGCATGAGACTCAACTCATATACATTTATATTGCATAAGTATTTAAACGTCTCTCTAGAAACAATACTAACAATAACAATCTTAAATAAATTACTGCCGCAAAAAAATGTTGCAAAAATGTTATAAGCCAAGTGGTGGAACTATCCTTTCAAAAACCATTTAAGTAAAGTGGAGAAAAAAGCCTCAACTAGTTTTATTAAGACGGCAACCCAATGAGGTTTTAGCCGTTCTTAATCTGTATCATAGGCAAAAAAAACTCCACTACTTCTCTAAATGAAATCTTTCAAAATAGGAAAATATTTCACCACTGTGCACAGGGAACAGGAAAAAGAACCTTCAGGAAGATTACACTTATCTTCACAGCTGTTGATGGAAACCAGGATCGCGATCCAAAGACGCAACGATCATACTGCGGTCACATTTCCGTCATTGAAGTGAAGACAAGGAACCGATGTCCAGATCCAACATGGCACTTGTTTCACCAACGAATGGCTGCTTCAGGGAATTCCCTCCTATTCCGTCCACAATCTGGCTTCACAATGGTGCCTGACTTGTAGCTCCCGATATCATGACATCACTTCCTCCAGAAACTCAACACTAAGAACTTTATTGAAAAAAACAAAAATGTAAAGACTCATAACTTAATAGAAAGCATACCATTCTATTTTTTTATTTAAACCATTGGGCCAGATGGTATTAAAAAAGTAAATTGATCTTTGCTCACTCTGGTATAATTTGGTTTTTACATCTCCTCTAGGTGCTGTTACTGGAATATGATCAAGTACAAAACATTTGAAGTCCTCAAACGAGTGTTCTTTTTCAGCACAATGACGAGTCAGCACATCATATTGTCTTCTATGGTTAATATTTGACCGGTGTTCGAACAACCTAGTTTTTAAACCTCTCATAGTGTGCCCTATATAGCAGAGATCACACGGGCACACTATTCCATACACTACACCCATAGTTTCGCAAATAACCAGACTTGACATTTTCCAAGGTTTTCTCTGTGGGATCAGAACTAGATCTCCTTCACTGATCAGAGGACAGACAGTTCAGTTGTTACAACGAAATAAACCCACCCTTTCCACCCCTTTACTAGACCAAATATCTGCCTGGCACATCAGATCTTTTAGATTTTTATTTCGTGAGAATGCCACCTTACAATCCAATTCATGGCAATTTTGTTTAGTTTGCACCATTGGCCATAAGCTTTTAATTTTTCTTCCCAGTCACTGAGAAACATCAGAAAATCTCATCATATGTCACAAAATCAGTATTTTCTGAACGATGTTTATTCGCCTTAGTAATCACTGATTTTGGATATCCCCAAACTTCATATTTGCTTTTCAGCTACATTGCTTTACTAGTAAATTCCTCAGTTGAATGACAGATTCTTCTATAGCTGAAGAACTGAGATACTGGGAGATTGTTTTTTAAAACACCCAGGTGCATACTTGTATATTGCAATAATGTATTCTTATCAGTTGGCTTTGTAAATACAGATGTTAAAAAATTCCCATTTACTTGATTGATCTTGACATCTAAAAATGTCAATTCATCAGTATCACTCTTCATTTCAAATTTGATAGTAGGATGGCATTCATTTAAATAGCACAAAAAAATTCCCTAGCTGTTCTTGAGTCGATGTCCACAATAAAAATATATCGTCTATGAATCTCTTCCATATTTTAATATGAACCATAAAATTTGATTCATAGATCCAGTTCTTTTCAAACTTAGCCATAAAGAGATTCGCTATCGAAGGGGCAAAGGATGCCCCCATCACCACACCTGATTTTTGTTGATAAAACTTCTAATCAAAAATGAAGTAGTTCTCTGACATATCTTCCGATAATCGCCAGGGTCCACTATAAATGCGCCTGTTTAACTTTCAAAATCCTATATGGTATCCTCCCTCCCTTTATCCCTCTTTCTTGGAATTCCTCAAACCCTAATACCACCAGATCCTCCCACAAATTAAAACTATCCTTCCCCTCGCTAAAAGGCATTTCCCACACAGGAAAGCTAGGGACCTCCCTCCACTTCAAAATCATTGAGCTCTGGAACAACCTTACCTCCCCTCTTCGGAACTTGAGCTCTCTCCAAGTTTTCCGCAAACATCTGAAAACCTGGCTTTTCTCAAAAAATGTAAGTCTCCCTCCAACTTAGGAATCAAGGAAACTCTTATATCTTGGCATCCCAAGTCCTCTAAATTTTCTTCACACTTCTACCTCTAACCCTCTGTTGTAGTTCGTTCCTATTTCTCCTACTGTAAACCGCGTCGAGCTCTACGAACGTGGAGATGATGCGGTATACAAACCTAAGGATTAGATTAGATTAGATTAGACATTGCTGTAGTAGTTAAAGATAGCAGAATTTCTGTAAGTATCTGATGAGGTGTAGGACGATTCTCTAAAGCTTCTCTCACCACCTCAAGTGCCTCATCTTGAGGGATGCAACTATACAACAACTTAACACCCAGGGTAACCATTATAACAACATCACCTTCTTGATTATGGTCTGCCAGACATGTCAAAAAATCAGTCGTGTCCAGTAAAAATGAAGGAATAGTGAGCATTAATGATTGCAGAAAAACTTCAACATATTTACATACTCTACAATAAGTACCCTCTGGCTGAAAAATCGGTCGTCCGGAGTTTTAAAAAAAAATCCTTATGAACTTTCGGAAGAAAGTACATGATGGGGATAATAAATTGTTGAAACGTCAAAAATTTATATTCAGCATTTGTTATACATCCTGAAGCTTTTCCCTCATGATATCGGGATGTCATGATATCGGGAACTACAAGTCAGGCACCATTGTGGAGCCAGATTGTGGACGGAATAGGAGGGAATTCCCTGAAGCAGCCATTCGTTGGTGAAACAAGTGCCTTGTTGGATCTGGACATCGGTTCCTTGTCTTCACTTCATTGCCGGAAATGTGACCGCAGTAAGATCGTTGTGTCTTTGGATCGCGATCCTGGCTTACATCAACAGCTGTGAAGATAAGTGTAATCTTCCTGAAGGTTCTTTTTCCTGTTCCCTGTGCACAGTGGTGAAATATTTTCCTATTTTGAAAGATTTCATTTAGAGAAGTAGTGGAGTGTTTTTTTTGCCTATGATACAGATTAAGAACAGCTAAAAACTCATTGGGTTGCCGTCTGCATATAAAAACTAGTTGAAGCTTTTTTCTCCACTTTACTTAAATGGTTTTTCAAAGGATAGTTATAACATTTTTTGCAACAATTTTTTTGCGGCAGTAATTTATTTAAACGTCTCTATCATATCTCCCACTTATTTGTATACATAATATCTTATCAGCTCCTACATATTTCTCCCCTCCATCTTTGAGCAGATATAATAATTAAGTGATTTTTGACTGAATTTTTTTATAGATGCAAGAATAAATTCATCTGATTTGGTTGTTACTGTGGCTTCCATTTAATTGTAATGCACTGCTTAATTAATATCCCCGATATATGGTGTCTTATTATTGCAAAGTTGTCTTGATATAAGGAGTTTCACCAGTTCCTCTGATTTTCTGCTTTCTCCTCCTTCCACACCCCCCCCACCCCCACCCCAAGGATTTCCTACTGATAGTGGACAATGCTTTTTTTAAATATAGATTGTTGATATCCCTTTTTGAGTGATTGTATAAGGCCGTCCTCGTTTCTTATTCTTCAAGGTCGCTGGGAAGAATTATGTGAATTCATACAAATATATAATTACAAAAAAATAATCTTCCTTTTGCTACGTTGAATAGAATTCAGTCTATTAAGTCCTCCTTTCTATGCATATTTTGAATACGCTTAGCCACTGCAGTCATATCCAGCACTGATTATTGTAATTCATTATAGAATGGCCTCCCGGGAATATGGCAGTGAAATTGCTTCCAGGGGTCCTTTTACTAATCATTTGTATCGCACTGCTAGATATAAGATGATACTGCACACAAACACATATGAAACAGTCCATGCTCGACAGAGCTTACAATCTATCCAAGACAGGCAAACAGAACAAATCAGAAATTAACTAGCTTCATTTATTCCTGGAATGATTAAAACAATATAGAGGCAATAAACAGGTGAATAATGGGTTAATAGTTCAAAGCAGCCAGATAAGGGGGCTTTAACCCTTTCAGGACCAAGGGACATATTTGTCCCATAACTTTAAAATCCTATAAATTTTGATTGGGATAGTCTACAGTTCTAAATTTGATATGTACGGATTCCATATGATACTGCCTTTATGTAAACAAACTGGTTCCGACATTCATTCATTAGCGTCGTTGCCAGATTGACGAGAAGATTCACTTGCCACACTGTCCATAAGCCAGAAGTTTGATTTTTTTTAAAAAAAATAATGATATTTCACAAAAAAAAATCAATTTTTTGGCATCTGCAAGCCCTTTTTACCATAAAAATGTCGTCAAAACCACAAAAATTGGCCTACGATCCTTATGGTCCTGAAAGGGTTAAACTTGGATTTGAATAGGGCCAGAGATGGAGCATCATATGTTGACTCAGGAAGTCTCTTCCGGGCGTACGACGTAACAAGCTGGAAGGAACAGAGTCCAGAGTTGGTGGTGGAGGAGGACAAAAGGCACAGATAAGTGTGTGGTGCAGTGGTTAAAGCTAGAACCTCCGCACCCTGAGGTCATGGGTTCAAACCCACACTGCTCCTTGTGACCCTGGTCAAGTCACTTAATCTCCCCATTGCCCCAGGTACATTAGAGTGGGAGCCCACTGGGACAGATAGGGAAAAATGCTTGAGTACTTGAATAATTTGTAATCTGCATAGAATTGTAGGATAAGTGGAATATAAGTTTAAAATATATATATACTGTATATATAAGGAGATGAGACACTGAGGAGCTAGAGAATTCAAGTTTATTTAAAATATTTGATTTGATCGCAAAATCCAAATCCAATGCGATTTACATGTAGTTAAAAATTAGGTTAAAAAATAAAAATACCAGACAATTAGTAATAGAAGGTTAAACTGTATGCAGGGAATCAAGGTAGAGAGTAAGGTGAGCATTGCAAGACCGGTGGAAGGTAAGTCGTGAACAGATTGAAGGGGACAGAAATGGTTCAATAGGGGCCTCTAGTTATTCATTTATTTATAAAATTTCTAGACCGCTTAAACCTAAGCGGTTTCCAAACAAAACATACATAATATTTCATCAAACAATACATTGCCCAGCATGCCTTTCCCTCCAGCGCCAGGTCCTCTCTCTTCACAGCTCGGTGTGTCTATCCATCTGGCGCTGGTCCAATGTTGCCGCCAAGTCAAAGAATCTGCCAGCCTCAGCGATTCGGGAATGTTGCACGTGGCTCCTCCTCCTGCTTTTCGCCTGCCGTGGTCTGTCTCTAGTGACGCGCAACTTCCTGTTTTCGTCTGGGTGACTACGGCGGACAGAGGGCAGGAGAGGGAGCCACGAACAATGCTGCCGAATTGCTGCCGAAGCTGGCAGACTTTCCGGCATGACGGTGACGTTGGACCGGCGCAGGAGGGAGGTCACACTGGGTTCTGAGAAGGAGAAGTTCGGGAGCATTGCCGGGGGCCACATAAAAGGCCAGGCGGGCCAGATTTGGCCCACAGGCCCTGTGTTTGACACATGTGTTCTAAGGGATCCTTTTACTAAGCTGTGGTAAAAAAAAAAAAGGCCTTAGTGTACCCTTACACAGGTCTTTCCTGCAGCGAGGAGAAGGCAGGTCAAAATTTAATACCTCTCACTTTGGGCTCAGGACCCCAAAAACTGAAGGTCTCTATATGAAGCTGGTGTTAGATGTGGACTTATATCCCGCCAAATCCACATGGAGCGGAGTTCTAGGTGCATTACAGATAGCATACACTTTACAAAGAACTTGTATACATATCAGCATTACAAACATAAGAACAGCCTTAATGGGTCAGCCCAATGGTCCATCAAGCCCAGTAACCCATTATCAAGGTGGCCAATCCAGGTCCCTAGTACCTGGCCAAAACCGAAGGAGTAACAATATTCCATACAGAATCTCAAAAATAGCAATATTCCGGAATCCCAAAGAGTAGCAACATTCTATGCTTCTTCCATGTTTTTTTCAATAACAGACTATAGATTTTTCCTCCAGGAATCCCAAGTCACTTAATCCCCCCATTGCCCCAGGTACATTAGATAGATTGTGAGCCCACCGGGACAGACAGGGAAAAATGCTTGAGTACATGAATAAATTAATGTAAACCATTCTGAGCTCCCTTGGGAAAATTGAATAAATAAATCAATCTATTTACTATGTGAAGAGTTTGGGGCTGGTAAGATATATTTTCTGTTCAACGCTACCTGTAGAGCAGCTGAAAATACATGTTGGGCAAAATAGTGGAAACACGTAGCCAAACCACAAAAACTGACCCCAAGAAACACGTTGCCAAACATGATTTAATGGAGCAGAGGCAGCATGGGTTCATCTGAGGGGGAGATCTTTTTATTAGAAAGGATAGAGATATTATCTCTTTTAAAAAACTCTTAAAAACTTTTTTATTTAATGATGCTTTTAATGAATAATTTCTTCTCTTTTTTGTTTTTTCATCCCTACTTTATGTTTTTTCCTAATATATGTTTTTTTCCTTCACCATTAGAAAAATATGTAACTTTTCCCCTCTTTCCCCCCTTTTCATGTTTGTTTTTAATGTATTATTTAACTATTTAACAAATATTTGTTTTGTTGTTTTTAATGTTTTACTAATATGATTGAATGTTCTCTTATAATCTGTTTTTAAATGTACATCGCTTAGAATGTTTTAAATAGGCGATTCATCAAAAATAAAGTGAACTTGAACTTGCCTCACCAACTTGCTTGACTTCTTTGAAGGTGTGAATAAACATGTGGATAAAGGTGAGACGGTTGATATAGTGTATCTAGGTTTTCAGAAAGCTTTTGATAAAGTTCCTCATGAGAGGCTCCTGAGAAAATTAAAGAGTCAAGGGATAGGTGGCAAAGTTCAGTTGTGGATTAGGAATTGGTTATCGGATAGAAAACAGAGGGAAGGGTTAAATGGTCATTTTTCTCAGAGGAGGAGAGTAAACAGTGGAGTGCCACAGGGGTCTGTACTATTTAACTTATTTATAAATGATCTGGAAATTGGAATGACGAGTGAGCTGATTAAATTTGCAGATGACACTAAACTGTTCAAAGTTGTTGAAACACATGCGGATTGTGAAAAATTGCAGGGGGACCTTAGGAAATTGGAAGACTGGGCGTCCAAGTGGCAGATGAACTTTAATGTGGACAAATGCAAAGTGATGCACATTGGGAAGAATAATCCAAATCATAGTTATCAGATGCTAGGGTCCACCTTGGGGGTTACCGTCCAAGAAAAAGATCTCCGCTCTGGTGAAATATATAGAGAAACATGATATTCTTCATGATTGCCAATCAGGGTTCCGTACAGGGTATAGTACGGAGACGGTACTAGGTTCCCTGATGAACTATCTCCATTGTTTATTTGGTGCAGGCTCAAGTGCACTGATTATTCAATTGGATCTATGCAGTGCTTTTGATCTGGTTGATCACAAGATATTATTGGATTGCTTAGATTCAATAGGTATTTCAGGAAATGTTTGGAATTGGTTTGAGGGTTTTCTAAGATCAAGATGTTATCAAGTGTTTAATCAAGAAAGTTATTCTTTTTCCTGGAGTAATTCTTGTGGGGTATCTCAGGGTTCCCCTTTATCACCTGCCCTATTTAATATCTATTTAGCCCCATTGGAAACATTGCTGCATAGTCTGGGAGTCAAATTCTTTATCTATGCTGATGATATTACCATAGTATTACCGCTTAAGTTCTTTACAGGAGAGGTAACAAACCAAATTTCCTCATTATTAATAATAATAATAATAATAATAACAGCTTATATACCGCAATACCGTGAAGTTCTATGCGGTTTACAAAGATTAAGCAAAGGTACAAATCGATTGACTTTAAGAAGGGAGGAAGGAAGAGGGTTAATAGGACAGGAAATCCATTTTTGAGGAGAGAGTGATCAATAGAACAAGTTAATCGCTATAGAGGGGAGAGAGAAGAGAGGATCAGTTGTCTAGATACTTTAGGAATAGGTGTGTTTTCAGATGTTTCCTAAATTCCTCATAAGTAGTGGGCGAAAGCAATTGTTCTAGGTCTTTACCCCATGATGTTGCTTGGTGCGAGAGAAGATGTTCATGGTGTTTTTTCAGTTTACAACCTCTCACTGGGGGGGAAACGAAGTTGGAATGTGAGCTTCTCTTGTGTCTGTTGGCTGAGAAGACGAAAAGGTCAGTTATATATTTAGGGGCAAGTCCGTGTAGTGCTTTGAAGCAGAAGCAGGCAAATTTAAACTTTACGCGCGCCTCCATTGGCAGCCAATGCAGCTGCCGGTAGTAGGGTGTCAAGTGGTCAAACTTCCTCAGCCCAAAGATTAGATTATTAATTCATATTGAGCAATGGACAAAGAGGGCAAAACTTAAATTGAATCCAGAAAAATCAAAATTTTTTCTTGCTATTCCCTCAGATAATATAAAAGAAAAAGAACTACACCTGAATGGTCAAACTTTTCTAATTTCCTCTTGGATTAAAATTTTGGGCATCATATTGGACCGCCATTTAACTCTGGAAGATCACACAAATTTACTAGTAAAGAAATGTTATACAACCTTGTGGAAACTTCGGACGATAAAAATTTTTTGGGATAATACTGGTACAATCATCCATTTTGTCCATTCTGGATTATTGTAATATAATATATTTGGGATCTCATAAAAAGCTTCAAAAGAGACTGAGACTTATACAGAACACGGAGGTCCGTCTAATTTTTGGATTGGAAAAATATGACCATATTACTCCATCTTATCGACAGTTGCATTGGTTGCCCTTTGAGGCTAGAAAATTGTTTAAGTTTGGTTGTACCTGTTTTAAAATACTGTTTGGTATGGCTCCTATTTACTTCTCTTTATGCTTTGAACGATACAAACCCAACAGAATTACTCGAGGGCAGTATTTATTTGTTTTCCCGATTAGCAAGTCTTGTCGTTACAAGAGATTTTTCGATAAATTGCTGGGATTTCAGGCAGGTGAGATGGATCTATGACACAGGTGTCAAAGTCGGTCCTCGAGGGCCGGAATCCATTCGGGTTTTCAGGATTTCCCCAATGAATATGCATGAGATCTATGTGCATGCACTGCTTTCAATGCATATTCATTGGGGAAATCCTGAAAACCCGACTGGATTACGGCCCTCGAGGAGGGACTTTGACACCCCTGATGGCTAAGTACCATTATTTCTCAGGCCCACTCATATATGTCCTTTAGGAAACTACTAAAAACTGATTTATTTGACAAATTTGTGAACTGATATTCCAGAATATCGACTGGTAAATTGCATATTGATCTTATAGCTAGTACTTTTTTGTGGAATTTTTATTGTATTTTAGTAAACTATATTTTATTCATTTATTGTATAATCTTAGCACTGTTTTTTTAGTATATTGCATTTTTGTTCATTGATTGTATAATTTTAGTACTGTATGTGAACCGCCTAGAACTATGTGGTAGGGCGGTATATAAAAATAAAATTATTATTATTATAATTATTATTGTAGACCAGTGTATTTCAAACTGTGTGCCAAGGCACACTAGCGTGCCTCCTGAGGAGGAAGAGAGGCTCCTCCCACCTGACTTCCCTACGCGGTACGGCACCAGCGCTGTCCAATTCGCCAAAGACCTGCATGTTTCCCCCTTCTCTCCAGCGTCCCCCGGCTTCCCCCCCTGGCCTCCCGGTCTCACCTTTAAAGCTAATTATAGCAGCCTGCAGAGGATCGCCGGTAGGTAAAATGATTTTATTTTCAATATAGTGATTGAAATTCAATATAGTGATTGTAAATTTTGAGAATTTATATCTGCTCTGTATATTGTGTGGATATGAAAAATGAATGGAAAAAAATTGCATTACAATTAGTAAAGGGGGTGGGATCTGGGGCAGAGCTTGGGTGGCCCTAGGGAGGTCTGTGGTTGGGGTACTCGGTTGATATTTGTTAGACTTAGGGGGTACTAAGCTTGAAGTAGTTGAGAAAACCTGCTGTAGGCAATCAGCTGGCGCCAGGGACTCTCCTTCTCTCTGGCCTTCTTCCCTACTAGCACCCCCTTCTGGTATCTCAGGGCCCATCTGGAGGACCTCTGCACATGCACAGACGTTGACGTGATGATGTCATGCATATGCGTGATGTCATCACAGCGACGTCCGCACACTTCTGGGCGCCTCAAGCCGTGGCCACTACCTTTAGTGCAGTGGTCTCAAACTCAAACCTTTTGCAGGGCCACAGAAAAAATAATTAATATCTTATTAAAGAAATGACAATTTTGCATGAGGTAAAACTCTTTATAGTTTATAAATCTTCCCCCCATCCCCGAAAGCCTGCATGTTCCCCCCCCCTTCTTTGCAGCATCCTCCAGCTTCCCCCCCTAGCCTCCTGGTCTTAGTTTCAGCTAATTACCGCAGCCTGCAGAGAGGGGCAGGATTGCGGCAGAGGGAACGTGCCGCTGAGGACGACGGCAGCCTGGAACTGTGCCTAAAGTTAACATAGGAATAGCCCAATGGTCTTCTAGCCCTTAAAAGTAGCCAATCCAGGTCACAAAGAGTAGCAACCTTCCAGAGCTGAGATTGTGATGTCATAATGCCTCATTCCACCAATGCCTAAGAGCCAACCTCAGCAGTGATGTCATAATGGCTCGATTGTCCTATATTTAGCTCACAAAAGAACATAAGAATTGCCATACTGGGACAAACCAAAGGTCCATCTAACCCAGTATCCTGATTCCCTGGTGGCCAATCCAGGTTATAAACACTCAGACTGATTGGTGGCCAGACTTTCCATCACAGAGGCCATGTAAGAAAATAAGAATAGCCATAATGGCTCAGATTAATGGTCCATCTAGCCCAGGACCCTGTTTCCACAGTGGCCAATCCAGGTCACAATTACCTGAAAGAAACCCAGAGAAATAGCATGGCTCTGTGGCTGTCTCTCTCCAGATGAGACTTGAATCCACAGCCCCTGACTCCAGAGACCGACCCAACCCCTAATATCTAAGCATGACCATTTATGCCAAGTAAAACCTGGTATAAATGCACAGATCAGGCATAAGCATAATTGATAGGAACGCCCCCTGGCCCACTCATGCCCCCCTTTTAAGATCTGTGCTTTAGAATTTACATGCAGCACTTTACAGAATATACTATGTTGACTGTCCAACGCCAGACTTTGAGGGCCACAATCCGGTCAGGTTTTCAGGATTTCCCCAATGAACTGGCATGAGATCTATTTGCATGCACTGCTTCCATTGTGGGCAAATAGATCTCATGCACATTCATTTGGGAAATCGTGAAAACCCGACCTGGCGAGGGCTGAGGTTGGACAACCGTGGCTTAGAGCAGTGCATCGCAAACTATGTGCCTCCTGAGATTTCAGGTGTGCCAAGGCACAGTGGGGAAAAAGAGAGGCACCAGTGCCAGCTTGAGACATGTCCTATATGCAAATCGGCCGGCGCCACTGCCTCTCTTTCTCTTCAGCCCTCTTCCCTGCTGGCACCCCCTACTGGCATCTCAGGGCCCATCTGACATCACTCCTGCGCACTTCCAGGTGCCTCAAGCTGCGGCCACTATCTTTAGTGTGCCGCAGCTTGAGAAAGTTTGCGTGCCACTGGTTTAGAGGTGCAAAAAGGGTGCTATGTCTTCTCCTCCCTACAGCTCCCTTATAGGTGATGGTGAGCCCCCCAAACTACTTCCAGAATCCCCTAGACCCACTTATCTACCACCCCAATAGCCCTTATGTCTGCAGGAGCCACTTATATGCCAGTATAAAAGGGTTTTGGGGGTGTATAGGGCAGTGCACATGTTTAAGTATCAATGCAGTGATTACAGGGGCTTATGGGCATGGGTCCTCCTTTCCATGAGTCCCTAACCCACCCCCAAGACGACTTAAGCTGCCTCTGGGCTGGACGACTAGGCTTTCCTATGCCAGGCTGCCAGGTGATGATGGTCTGGAGGCTGAATTTTAAAGGTGTGATTAATATTTTTATGGGGGGGGGGGTCACTGGCTTAGAGGGTGGTCTTATAATTTTTGTTCCATAAATCAGCACGGCTTTGATTTTGTCTCGCTGTGATTGTTGAAGCCTTTTGGGTCATATTCTAGAATTGATATATTAGACATTGCTAGGCGTTATAATTGCGGTCGCTTAGTGAGGCCTAAGTTTGGGATCCACACCAAAGTTCATTAGTTTAATTAGCTTAATCGTCATGGTAATTGACCTCGCCAGCCATCAGTCGATCCACAAAAATGAATTATGCCCTTCCACGCCCAATGCCACCTAGGTTAAAAAGTAAGTGTGCTCATGGGTAGAGAATGGGAGTCCTTGAGTTACGGGTCATTAGGCATCCGCCATAGGCACCGTCAAATTAGACGCATCAAAAGCTGGCTTAGGAGCCGCTAGGCGCAATTCTATAAACAGCGCCTAGTGCTTGATTGACAACTGCACTGAGCAGCGCCTGCAATGTACATGCGCTTAGGCACCGTTTAGAGTATCTGGATTCTTTTGTTATGGATTTCTTTTGGCTTTGCGCAGTAGAAACGTCTTTATTCACAGAATACGCTTAGAAAGTTCTGCACGTAAATTCTAACTAATGCCGCTAAGTGTGGCGCAGTGGTTAAAGCTACAGCCTCCGCACCCTGAGGTCATGGGTTCAACCCCACGCTGCAAGTCACTTAATCCCCCCATTACCCCAGGTACATTAGTTGGATTGTGACCCCCACCAGGACAGATAGGGGAAAATGCTTAAGTACCTGAATAACTTAATGTAAACCATTCTGAACCCCTGGGAGAATGGTATAGAAAATTGAATATATAAGCAGTCTGAAAAGTTTCAGCCTCTGATCACCCGAGCTGGTATTCTGACATCATAATGCCTCATTCCACCAATAAGAGCCAACCTCATCATTGATGTCACAATGGCTTGATTGTCCTATGCTTGGCTCATCCAATTCTATTGAAGACCAACTATCAGCTTGGAATTCTTCTTTGCAATCTCTTCTAGACAACAAAGCTCCAATAATAAATAAAGCACAGTTACTTACCGTAACAGGTGTTATCCAGGGACAGCAGGCATATATTCTCACATGTGGGTGACGTCATCTACGGAGCCCCGATGCGGACAGCATTTCAAGCAAACTTGATTGAAGATTCAAGCTTGCTGTGCTGCATCACGCATGTGTGCCTCCTGCTCCACTAGAGGGCGCATCCCCTCCTCGTGGTCTCCAGTTCACATATCCCGCAAAGAAGCCAACCCCGGGGAGGTGGGCGGGTTGTGAGAATATATGCCTGCTGTCCCTGGATAACACCTGTTACGGTAAGTAACTGTGCTTTATCCCAGGACAAGCAGGCATGATATTCTCACATGTGGGTGACCTCCAAGCTAATAACGAAGGGGTGGAGGGATGTTGGCAATTTAAGAAAACAGATTACGTAATACCGATTGGCCGAACCGGTCATCGCTTCTGGACAGTGTATCCAGGCAGTAGTGAGAGGTGAAAGTATGAACCGAAGACCACGTGGCAGCCTTGCAGATATCCTCAATAGGCGTGGACCTGAGGAAAGATACCGAAGCTGCCATCGCTCGGACTTTATGTCCCGTAACTCGACCATGCAGCGCAAGACCAGCCTGAGCGTAGCAGAAAGAAATGCAAGCAGCCAACCAGTTGGACAAGGTGCGCTTGGAAACTGGGCGTCCCAACCTATTAGGGTCAAAGGAGAGAAACAATTGTGGAACTGTACGATGAGACTGAGTGCGTTGAAGGTAGAAAGCCAACGCCCTCTTGCAGTCAAGAGTGTGAAGCGCCACCTCTCCAGGGTGAGAGTGGGGCTTGGGAAAGAACACAGGCAGAACAATGGACTGGTTGAGATAAAAATCAGATATCACCTTAGGCAAAAACTTAGGGTGAGTGTGGAGGACCACCTTGTTGTGGTGGAATACCGTGAAAGGTGGGTCCGCCACCAAGGCCTGCAGCTCGCTAACCCTCCGAGCAGAAGTGAGAGCGAGTAGGAAGATCACTTTCCAAGTGAGGAACTTAAGATGACACTTATCCATAGGCTCAAATGGAGGTTTCATCAGTTGAGCTAGAGCCACATTAAGATCCCAAACCACCGGAGGCGGTTTGAGGGGAGGATGAACATTCAAAAGCCCCTTCATGAAATGGGAAACCAAGGGATGGAGTGAAAGAGCCTTCCCTTCCAGGGGCTGATGAAAGGCAGCAATGGCGCTGAGATGGACTCGAATGGAGTTGGTCTTCAGGCCAGAGTGAGATAAATGGAGCAAATACTCCAGAACCAAGTACACAGGGACCGACACCGGGTCCTGGCGGTGAGAGGAACACCAGGACGAGAATCTAGTCCACTTCTGAGAATAGCAGAGTCTAGTCGAGACTTTCCGAGAGGCCTCCAACACTTCCCTGACCGACTGAGATACGGGGAAGGAAGTCAAGGGGAAAGAAACCAAGCAGTCAGATGAAGAGACTGAAGATTGGGATGTAACAGTGAACCCCGACTCTGAGATAGCAGAGAGGGAAAGACAGGCAGAAGCAGAGGTTCCCTGACACTGAGTTGAAGTAGTAGGGAAAACCAAGGCTGGCGGGGCCATCGAGGAGCGATCAAGATCAGAGTGGCCCTCAGAGATTTTAGATGGACCAGTGTCCTCAGAATCAGAGGAAACGGCGGGAACGCATAGAGGAATTTTCCTCCCAATCTAGGAGGAAGGCATCGGCCTCGAGACGGTCCGGGGAGTATATCCTTGAACAGAAGAGAGGCAGTTTTTGATTGTCGGGGGAGGCGAACAAATCTATCTGGGGAGTCCCCCACGTGTCGAACACCTGTCGCAGCACCTGAGAATGCAGGGACCACTCGTGTGGCTAGAGGAGGTGGCTGAGCCTGTCCGCCAGGCAATTTTGTTCCCCTTGGATGTAAACCGCTCGAAGGGAGATGTTTTGGGAGACCGCCCACTCCCAGAGCCGTAAGGCCTCCTGGCAGAGGGGCCAAGACCCCGTCCCTCCTTGCTTGTTTACGTAGTACATCGCCACCTGGTTGTCTGTGCGGACGAGAACCACCCGGTTGTGAAGCAGATGCTGAAAGGCCACCATGGCGAGGTAAATAGCCCGGAGCTCCAGCATTTTGATGTGGCAATGACGGTCCTCTGTGGTCCACAGACCATGAGCCCCCCAAGCGTACTCCGACGAGTCCGTGATTAGGACCATGTGGTGTGGAGGGGCGAGAAAGAGCAAACCCTTGGAAAGATTCGAAGAGTCGGTCCACCAACGGAGCGATCTTTGCAAGGAAGGAGTCACTGTCACATGGCGGTTGATCGGGTCCCGATCCTGACGCCATTGTGATGCCAAAGTCCACTGTGGTAACCGCAGGTGAAGGCGAGCAAGCGGGGTAACGTGGACTGTGGAGGCCATATGGCCGAGGAGCGTCATCATCTGTCGTGCCGAGACCAAGGTTGATCTCGATACCTGTCGGCTCAGATTTACCAACGCCTCCCGCCGCTGAGGGGGGAGGAAGGAATGAAGACGGACCGTGTCCAGCACGGCCCCGATGAATTGTAAGGACTGAGAGGGGCACAGCTGGGATTTTGGAAAGTTTATCTCGAACCGCAGACACTGAAGCGAAGTAATAGTCTGTCGGGTCGCTGAGATAACCCCCTCCCTGGTCGGGGCTTTGACCAGCCAATCGTCCAGGTATGGGAATACTTGCAGACTCTGGGAGCGTAAACAGCCGCGACCACTACGAGGCATTTCGTGAAGACTTGGGGGGACGAGGACAGGCCGAAGGGGAGGACCCGGTATTGTAGGTGGAGGTCCCCCACCTGAAAGCGGAGGAATCTGCGACAAGCAGGGTGCACCGGAACATGGGTGTAGGCCTCCTTCAGATCGAGGGAGCAGAGCCAATCACCCTCGTCGATCAGGGGGTAAAGAATCGGAAGGGAAAGCATCTGAAACTTTTCCCTCGTCAGAAATTTGTTCAGGCGCCTCAAGTCCAGGATCGGGCGCAGGTCTCCCGTCTTCTTCGGTACCAGGAAGTATCGGGAGAAAAACCCTTGGCCCCTTTGATTTTGGGGAACCGGTTCCATCGCCCGAAGGCGAAGGAGGTCCTGTGCCTCGGAGAGGAGGAGGGACAGCTGCGCTCGATTGGGAGGACATGCACTCGGTGGGCTGTCAGGAGGAACCTCCCGAAAGTTGAGCGAGTACCCTGATGAGATCACGCCAAGGACCCATGAGTCTGACGTTATGGCTTCCCAGCGAGGGTAGTAGGCTTGTAGGCAGCCCCCGATGGGAAGGAGACCAGGTGGAGGTGCGGAGGGGACCCGCCCCCGTCCGCTCTTCCCGTCAAAAGGACGGAGGCGGCTTCGCAAGCGCAGTGGGCTGTGATTTTGGTGGAGCCCTAGAGTGAGCCTGGGGGTGTCGCGGCGGCGGTCTGGAAAAGGCCGGAGTAGACTTCTGGGGGTAGCGGCGAGGCAATCCCCAGAAGGGGCGAGAGGCTTGCGGTTTAGGTTTTTGCCGGACAAGGGATGCGAAGGAGCGTTCGTGTTCCGACAACCGTTTCGTAGCTGCCTCGATGGTGTCGTCAAATAGTTCCTTCCCGACGCAAGGGAGGTTAGCTAACCAATCTTGCAGGTTAGGGTCCATATCGACGAGCCCTAGCCACGCCAGTCGGCGCATGGCCACCGCGAAGGCTGCGACCCTGGAAGACAGTTCAAAGCCATCGTAAGCGGCATGGAACAAGTGCAGTCGGAGGTTGGAAAAATCCTCGAGGAGGAGGCCAAACGTTGCCTGGCGAGGGGCAGGTAGGTCCCCCGAGAAGGAAGCCAGCAGCCCAATGAGGTGTTTCAGGTAGGAGGAAAAGGTGAAAGTGTAGTTCAGGACCCTAGAGGCCATCATAGAGTTCTGATACAAACGGCGTCCGAATTTGTCTACTGTCCGGCCTTCGCGTCCAGGAGGAACCGCCGCGGACACTCTAGAGGGGTGAGCTTTCTTCAGAGAAGACTCCACCAGTAAGGATTGGTGGGACAACTGTGGTTGCTCAAACCCCGGGCATGGCACCGTTCGGTACTTAGACTCCATTTTAGATGGGACCGCCGTCACCATGTAGGGAGTCTCGAGGTTCCTTATGAGGGTCTGCCGGAGTACCGGGTTCAGCGGTAGCCGGAGGGACTCTCGGGGCGGAGAAGGCATATCCAGTTCCGCCAGGTACTCCTTGAAGTACCTCGAGTCGGATTGTAAGTCCAAGTCAAGGGCACGTCCCATGTCCTGGATGAACCTCGTGAAGGAAGGTCGGTGGGATCCCGTGGCCCCTTGCGGGGACGGTGACCGAGACCTCCGTTTCGCCGAGAAGGAAGGGGAAGTCTCCCTCGAATAGCGAGGTTCTCGCTCGGACCCTTGATCCGACGCCGGGGATGCGCTATGGAAACGCTCCCGGGTTGAGGACCTGCGTCGCCTCGAGGAGCCCCTCGGGGACGACACCGGGGTACGGGGTACCGACCGATGTCGGGTCGGGGACCCCTCCCTGGATTCCCTCGGTGAAAGCCTGGAGCCTCGGACCGGAGCCCCGGTTCAAGGGGGAGTCGTACCGGAGATGAACTCCGGGCCTTTTTAGAGAGGGGCTTCGATTTTCGGTTCGCCCCGCGGTGCTCCGCCGGGGACGCGCGCCTCGAGTGCCTTGGAGAGGAATCCGAGGAAGAAGAGAGGCGGCAAAAACGGTGTGCTTTGCCTCGAGGGGTCTCGACACGTTGCTCAGGCTGGTCCAGCGCACGCGAGGACGAGGTCGAGGCCGGTTGAAGGTGAGCCATGGCAGTGGAGAGCTCCGTTGTGATCATTGCTCGGAGCAGCTCCTGGAATACCGGCACGGACAGCATCGACGGCATGTCCGAGGCCGCGGTGCACTCCACCGGGGGCGATCTCTATTCAGAGCATTCCCGAGTGGTGGAGGCACGTCCCGAGGTCTTCGGGGGTTTCGCCGGGGCCATGGGCAAGGAACTCCCCCCTTGTCCGGCCATTGTCCCCGAGGTTGGCTTCTTTGGAGGTATGGAACCTGAGGAAGGAAGAGGGGACTTACCCGGAGCCGAAGACTTCTGAGAGCTCGGGGTCTTCGAGGGTGAGTCCCGAGGCGGGGCCGAGGTACCCAAGGCCGAGATCGAGGCCGGGGCTGAATCCGGGGCCAATCTCGAGGCCGAGGTCGAGGGTTGATCGGTAGCAAATAGGTCCGCCATGCGGGCCCGTCGTCGACGGAGCGCCCGGTGTTGGAAGGTTGCGCACCGGGGGCAAGTTTCTGTTGGATGATTGGCCCCCAGGCAGAGGATGCACCAGCGATGCGGGTCTGTGAGTGATAGATGACGCTCGCACCCGGTGCACTTTTTAAAGCCCGAAACGGAAATAGGAAGTCCAGGCGACCGCAGCCAATCAGGCCACGTGGCCGCGACGACCCGGGAGCCCCCGGATCGCGAGAAAAAAGCGCGAAAAGCATGACGAGCAGAAAGAAGAAAGAAATTTTATACGCACAGCGACTTTTAACGAAGAAAAAACAACAAACTGCGGTGCAAAGAAGGCACTGGGACAGAGCTAAGAAAAAACGTGTCTTCTTAGCACAGCGGAAAAAAACGAACTGGAGACCACGAGGAGGGGATGCGCCCTCTAGTGGAGCAGGAGGCACACATGCGTGATGCAGCACAGCAAGCTTGAATCTTCAATCAAATTTGCTTGAAATGCTGTCCGCATCGGGGCTCTGTAGATGACATCACCCACTTGTGAGAATATCATGCCTGCTTGTCCTGGGATAAAACTTTATCTCTTCGTAAAATATCAAACCCCTGGTATACGGCAGAACTCCATTTGATGAAAAAACAGTTATGTTCTTTAGAAAGAAAATGGCGACATACTAAAACCCAAACCAATCTTCAAATTTATAGAGATAATGCTTCAGTTTACAAAACCAAAACCAATCAGGCCAAAAATAAATATTATTCAAATAAAATTGACAATGCTAAAAATTCTTCCATTTTATACAATATTCTAAAATTCATTGATCCAAAAAACAAAAAAAGCAATACTACCCAGAAGTCCTCCTTAAAAGCACAGGAATTAGCAGACGCATTCAAGCAAAAAATCAATAACATTTGAAGTTCATTTCTTTCTAACTCAGCCAATAATCTCATGAACACTAATCAAACCAAACTTATTCCTATGGCAAATTGCTCCAATTTCAAAATCCCCTCCCTCAAAGATATAGAAGCTCTCTTCCAACAAATCAACTTAAAAGGTTCCCGTTTTGAAATCATTCCCCCATTCTACATAAAATTTTTTTTACCTGTTTTGGACCATTCATTCATTCACTTATCCTAAAGAGTTTACTCACTGCTACTGTCCCTTCCTTATGGAAAACCGCCATTATCACTCCGATACTCAAAGACCATAAAATTAGTATAAATGAACTATCGAACTATCGCCCAATTGCCAATTTACCGTTTCTGGCAAAATTAACAGAAAAATTGATATTTAACCAGATTTCCGATTTCATTGAAAGCACTAACGCTTTACACCCTAACCAAACAGGCTTTCGGAAATTCCACAACACGGAATATTCTATGGTAGGATTAACAACTAATATCCATTATTTCTTAGACCACCATAAATCTGTTGCTCTATTCTCAATAGACATTTCCGCAGCTTTCGATACAATAGACCATGACCTACTCCTTAACCGGTTAGAATCAATAGGTATAAACGACCATGTACTTACCTTGTTTACATCGTACCTCGCAAATCGTACTTCGCTAGTCAGGTTCAACAATGAACATTCTGAAGCCTACTCTTCTTCTTTCGGAATTCCTCAAGGATCCATTTTGTCCCCTCTCCTGTTTAATATTTTTCTTTCGCTACTACTAAGTATCTGTCAGTCAATTGGTTTCACTTCTTTCTCTTACGTTGATGACATTCAACTTATTCACTCATTAGATCCAGAAAATAACAATGACATCTCGTCAATCAATAAAAAACTAGAAATAATTCAAAACTGGCTTAATTCAAACAAATTGGCATTAAACATAAAAAAGACCAAAACAATGCTCTTCACTTGGAAAAAGGACATAGACTTGAAGACCCCATTTGTCCTTAATAATACCCCCTTAAACTTAGTTTCCACTGTGAAAATTTTTGGGGTTATAATTGACGATAAATTACTTTATCATGAACATATTTCTTACATAGTTAAAACTTGTTTCTATAAGTTACGTTTGATACGATCGACCGCCAAATTTCTTAGCCCCCAAATCAATTAAAATACTGGTTCACTCTTTGATTATAGCAAAAATAGATTATTGTAATGCACTTTTACTCAATATCTCCCAAAAAGAAAAAAGAAGACTGCAGATCATACAAAACACAGCGATCAAGTTAATATACAACGCCAAGAAATATGACCATGTTACGCCATTGATGATCGATGCCCATTGGCTTCCAATCAGTCATCGCATCTCCTTTAAGGTCATGCTGCTTATATTTAAAACTTTAACTTTTAATGAACCCCAATTCATAGCCAGAATGTTAATACCCCATAACACTTTACGGCCACTTCGGTCATCATACCAAAATCTCTTATCTGTCCCTTCCTTGAAAATAGTAGGTACGAGAAGATCAGACATGTTCTCCGTAATGGGCCCCCAATGGTGGAACTCTTTGCCACAATACATTAAAAACGAAAAAGATCTTACATTTAAAAAAAAAATCCTTAAAATCTTAACTTTTTAAAGATGCTTTTAACATTTAAATTTATCACAAATTTAAATGTCCTTAAGTTTCTACCTCCCCCATTCCCTCTTGTTTTTTCCTTCCTTGTTTATTTCTTCTAAGATAAAAATTGTAACTTTTCTTCCTTCCCTCCCTATTCATGTTTGTATTATATTAAAGAATTTTGTTATTTGGTTTGTCTTTATGTAATTTACCCTTTTAAAAAAATAATTTTGTTCATTGCTTAGTATATCGAATAAGCGATTCATCAAATGCCAATAAACTTGAACTTGAACTACTACATTTTTATTTCTAGAATGGTGCAGTGGTTAAAGCTACAGCCTCAGCACCCTGAGGTTGCGGGTTCAAACCCACGCTGCTCCTTGTGACCCTGGGCAAGTCACTTAATCCCCCCATTGCCCCAGGTACATTAGATAGATTGTGACCCCCCACCAGGACAGATAGGGGAAAATGCTTGAGGACCTGACTAAACTCATGTAAACTGTTCTGAGCTCCCCTGGGAGAACAATATAGAAAACTGAATGAATAAATAGTGTGAAAAGCTTCAGCCTCTGATGACCAGAGCAGGTATTGTGACATCATAATGCCTCATTCCACCAATGTCTAAGAGCCAGTGATGTCACAATGGCTCACTTTTGCTACATTTTTGATTTCTAGAGAGGTGCAGTGGTTAAAGCTACAGCCTCAGCACCCTGAGGTTTGGGTTCTAATCCCATGCTGCTCCTTGTGACCCTGGCAAGTCACTTAATCCCCCCATTGCCCTAGGTGCATTAGATGGATTGTGAGCCCACTGGGACAGACGGGGGAAAATGCTTGAGGACCTGAATAAATTCATGTAAACCGTTCTGAGCTCTCCTGGGAGAAAATTAAATAAATAAAAGTAAATTAGTGGCCAATTATTAGCGCCATTTGGCTTGTTAAACAATTAAGATACGCATGTGATTTGGCTGTGCAGCCAAACCTGGGCACGCAACTTTAGTTGCCAAATATAGAATCTGGAGGTATCTGGTCAACATCAACACAACACCAATCCTATGGACTCTACAATCATTCCACGTCAGTCTAATTCAACCCTCACATAATCCCCCTGGATTCCACATAAGGCGCTCAAAATCGCAGGCAGAAATTTGGGCACATGCCCAATCTGTATATGCTTTTTAATTGAGTAACGAGCCTATTGGCGCCAGTCAATATGTACTGCGAACATAAGAACAGCCTTATTGGGTGCGACCAACGGTCTGTCAAGCCCAGTAGCCATTCCAGGTCACTAGTCCCTGGCCAAAACCTAAAGAGTAGCAACATTCCATGGTATCGATCCAGGGCAAGCGGAGGCTTCCCCCATTGGAATTAATCGGCAACATTTTCAATTTATGCGAGCGTCTTGCTACACACTATGCTACAAAGATGCACGTGTAAATCGCTTAGTGTACAATTGAGAAAGGGCAAGTCAATGGGAGGAGTGCGGGTGGGTCAGGGCATTCACCAAAGATGTGTACGGTATTATAGAATTCGGAGAATCCACACCCAGGTTTCAGTTGGCGTAAATCTTCGTGCCTAAAATTTGGGTTGGATCCTGGCAATATGCATCATTCTGGAAATGGCATCCAACTCTGTTTACACCACAGCACTTAGGGCCTACGTTAAGTGTCGCAAGGCGCCTTAATTACAGATGCCTAACGACATCTAACAAAAAATATGTGCACAACCCAAATGATCTCCCCACGGCTCGGAGCGCTAAATACTCAGACACTGCTCCAGCACTCACAGAATTCCTATGAGCGTTGACGCAGCATTAGAGCATTTCGCTCTCTGGGTCATGGTAGAAACTCTACTTCGGCTTAGCAAAAGAGGGCCTATATTAATTTGCTTAAATGGCGTGGTAATCAATCGTGCCACTGAAGTTAATTGACTAAATTTTAAAAAATTAAACAATTAAGAGTTCCACGCTGAACTACGATTGGCTCAACCGTGTCCCATTGATAAGTGAGACGCTCTTCCTTATTTAATAAAATGTTAGATGGATCCCCTCCCTGTTGTAAATCAAGTTTGATCAGTACTTGCAAATTTTAAATCCTCAACGTTATGATTTTTGTTTTGCTTTTACAAAGGTGCGTTAGGGCCTTAACGCACGGAATAGCGTGTACTAAATAGCCACACATGCTAGCTGCTACCACCTCCTCTTGAGCAGGCGGTATTTTTATGGGTAGCACGTGCTATAGCACGCACTCCTCTGGTGCGTGTGCTAAAAACGCTAGCGTAAAAGGAGCCCTTAATGGCGCTCCATCCCTGCTCATTCTTAAATTACTCAAAAGTTGCGCTATGCGTAATGAAATCTTTCTTTTAACTATTCCATAAACCACTTGATCCGAATCACATGTAGAGGATGACCTTACAGAAGGGATGACCCTTACAGAAGGGATGGACTACACCTCATGAAGAAAGCAATAGAGAAGGCTTTAAACTGAAGGACAAGGGAAAGCCGACAGTCGACCACCGGTCGATGGCACGGACAACAGGATGCCCCGACGTAGGAACAAAGGACTACTACTCATACACAAGAGAGGTCGACCACACAGCCAACAAAGGAGAACAAGCAGGAAGGGACAACTCAGACACAGGAGGGGATGACCACACAGCAAACATGGGAGATAACACAGGAGCAGGAAAGGATACCGTAAATGAAACTGTAAGGACAGCCAAGAGTAGAAGGTCCAAAAAGGTAACACGAAGGGAACTTAGATGTATGTATACAAATGCTAGAAGTCTAGGAAACAAAATGGGAGAACTAGAGACGATAGCAAGACATGAGAACATGGATATCATTGGCATAACAGAAACATGGTGGAATGAAGAAAACAAATGGGACACAGTACTACAGGGATACAAACTATATAGAAGGGATCGAGAAGGGCAGAAAGGTGGAGGTATTGCCCTATATGTTAAGGAAGGAATAGATTCTGTTGGAATGATTACAACAGACAGGAAAGAGAAGTTGGAGTCCCTCTGGATCAAATTTCCTGGTCACAATGGCGCAGATACAAAAATTGGCCTTTACTATCGTCCCCCAGGACAGGCGGAGGACACTGACTCAGAAATGATGGAGGAAATCAAACAAGTATGCAAGACAGGCAATATAGTTATATTGGGAGACTTCAATTTCCCAGGAATAAACTGGAAACTAGGAGCCTCCAACTGCGGCAAGGAGGTGCTAGGGGATTGCTTCCTGGAGCAAATGGTAAAAGAGCCGACAAGAGGCGACGCCACCTTGGACTTGGTCCTAAATGGTCTCACCGGACCGATAACAGAAGTAGAAGTCATGGTTCCACTGGGAACGAGTGATCACAATGTAATCAACTTTAAACTTGACATCGGGAAAGGGAAACATGCCAAAACCTTAACCACCACCTTAAACTTTAAAAAGGGTAAATACGATTGTATGAGAGCCATGGTAACAAAACGACTCGAGAAGATGGTGGACAAACTTGAAACAGTAGATCAGGCATGGTGCCTATTGAAAAATACTATTGCAGAAGCACAAGATCTCTACATTCCGAGGATTTCCAAAGATCGGAGAACTAAAGGCAAAGGAGAACCGGCATGGCTTACCATACAGGTGAAGGAAGCCATAAAAGAAAAGAAGGACTCTTTCAAAAAATGGAAATGCACGAAGACAACCGAAGCCTGGAACAAACATAAAGATGAACAGAAGAAATGTCACAAGGCGGTGAGGGATGCAAAACAGGACTATGAGGAAAAAATAGCCCGGGAGGCCAAAAACTTCAAGCCCTTCTTTAGATACGTGAAAGGGAAAAAACCTGCAAAAGAGGCAGTGGGACCCCTGGACGACAAGGGAAGAAAAGGGTACATCAAGGAAGATAAACAAATCGCAGACAAACTAAATTCCTTCTTTGCGTCCGTCTTTACGAAGGAGGACACCTCAACAATACCTGAAGCGGAGAAACTGTTTACAGGAGAAATAGAGGACAGACTCACCACAGTTGAAGTGAACTTAGATCAGATATACTACCAGATCGACAAACTTAAAAGTGACAAATCCCCTGGACCGGATGAAATTCACCCGAGAGTCTTGAAGGAATTGAAGGTTGAAATCGGAGAGTTATTGCAAAAACTTGCAAACCTGTCAATCAGAACTGGTCAGATACCAGACGACTGGAGGAAAGCGAACGTCACGCCAATTTTCAAAAAAGGATCGAGAGGAGAACCGGGCAACTATAGACCTGTGAGTCTTACGTCTGTCCCCGGCAAGATGATTGAATCACTGATCAAGGATAGCATAGTTCAGCACTTGGACACACATGACTTGATGAAACCCAGTCAACATGGATTCAGGAAAGGGAAATCGTGTCTGACGAATTTACTCCAATTCTTTGAGACCGTGAACAAGCAAATTGATAGTGGAAAGCCGGTGGACATAATATACTTGGATTTCCAGAAAGCGTTCGACAAAGTTCCACACGAAAGACTTCTCAGGAAACTACAAAGCCATGGCATAGAGGGAGATATACAAAGATGGATAGGCAAATGGCTGGATAACAGGAAGCAGAGAGTGGGCATTAATGGGAAGTTCTCCAACTGGGAGAAAGTGACTAGTGGTGTACCCCAGGGCTCGGTACTTGGGCCGATCCTTTTTAATATTTATATCAATGACTTGGAAAGCGGAACATCCAGTGAGATCATCAAGTTTGCAGACGACACAAAACTCTGCCGGGCAATCAGATCGCAGGAGGATAGTGAGGAACTCCAGAGCGATTTGTGTCGGTTAGAAAAATGGGCGGAGAAATGGCAGATGAAGTTCAACGTGGAGAAATGCAAGGTAATGCATTTAGGCAGTAAAAATAAGGAATACGAGTACAGAATGTCAGGTGCAACTCTGGGAAAAAGTGAACTAGAAAGGGATCTGGGTGTACTGATAGATAGGACCCTGAAGCCGTCGGCCCAATGCGCGGCAGCGGCAAATAAGGCGAATAGAATGTTAGGCATGATAAAGAAAGGAATCTCGAGTAGATCGGAGAAAGTTATAATGCCGCTTTATAGGGCAATGGTCAGACCCCACTTGGAATACTGCGTCCAACATTGGTCTCCCTACCTAAAGAAAGATATAAAACTGCTGGAGAGGGTGCAGAGACGAGCAACTAAACTAGTGAAGGGTATGGAGAAACTGGAATATGAGGATCGACTTAAAACACTGGGATTGTTCTCCCTTGAGAAAAGGAGACTGCGTGGGGATATGATCGAGACCTTCAAAATACTGAAAGGAATCGACAAAATAGAGCAGAGAAGATTATTTACATGGTCCAATTTGACACGGACAAGAGGACATGAAATGAAGCTAAGGGGGGACAAGTTCAGGACTAATATCAGGAAGTTCTGCTTCACACAGAGAGTGGTTGACATCTGGAATACTCTACCAGGGGAGATTATTGCGGAATCGACAGTCCTAGGCTTCAAAAGCAAACTAGATGCATATCTCCTTGAGAGAGGCATATAAAGATATGGTTGGCTATAAAATAAGCCAGGTGTATACCTGGCAGGGCCTCCGCGTGTGCGGATCGCCGGACTTGATGGACCGAAGGTCTGATCCGGAGATGGCGCTTCTTATGTTCTTATTTGTTGCCGGTTTTTGGATTAATTACATCATCTGTTTCTATAGAATATTTACAATACCCACATCCATTACATCGTTTCAACAGGGAAAGGATCCACCTACGGCCTCTTTTACAAAGCCGCGCTAGTGGCCCCGAAGCCCATAGAGCAGGGGTGTCAAAGTCCCTCCTGGAGGGCCGAAATCCAGTCTGGTTTTCAGGATTTCCCCCAATGAATATGCATGAGATCTATTTGCCTGCACTGCTTTCACGGTATGCTAATAGATCTCATGCATATTCATTGGGAAATCCTGAAAACCCGACTGGATTGCGGCCCTCCAGGAGGGACTGACACCCCTGTCATAGAGATTTAAAGGGCTTCAGGGCTGTTGCCACGTATCAGCCACTAGCGCAGCTTTGTAAAAGAGGCCGCTAGTATTTTATTAAATAAGGAACAGCGTCTAATTTATCAATGGGACACGGTTGAGCCAATTGGACTGAACAGAGAAATAGAAAGGAATGCAGTTCAGATGTAATTAATTAGTTAATAGAAATTTGAAATTTAGTATCCAATCATGGAATATTTATTGAGTGGGTATAAAATCAGAGCAGTAGGTTGCAGTGTTAGAAGCATTCATTTCGGGGGAAATATTACCTGTCTTTGGCGTCTGCTGATGAAACAAAAAAGAAAGGTATGAATATGGATGTAGCATAATAGTAATACATGTTACAAATAAATTAAATTGATGTTTTAGAACATGAGAATAGTCCTACTGGGTCAGACCAATGGTCCATCAAGCCCAGTAGCCCATTCTCACGGTGGCCAATCCAGGCCAAAACCCAAGGAGTAGCAACATTCCTGAATCCCCAAAGAGTAGCAATATTCCATGCTACTGATCCAGGGCAATAAGACCTGAAAAAGTCACTGCAGTATCATCACACAAAATAAATTCAAAAGTTACTCATTCACGATTTTTTTCTTAGAACTCTGCTCAGAGACATGAAGGCTGATTACTCCGCCTCACCACCCAATCATAGCAGTGTTCAGAAATTGAATTGACTCTGAAGATATGAATTTCCAATGGATTAAGTGCTAGCCTAAAAAAGCTATGCTGACACTGTCATTGCTTTAATAATTTAGTATTTTTAAGAAAATAACTTAACTTTGAAAATAGTGACTGGTTCCAACATGCCACGTTTCGTTGCTGCGTCAGGGAACCGACAAAACAGCTAGGTTTAAAGCTGGAGGTGAAGTCACATAAGATTGAAAAGCGCTGGTTCATTTAATATATGTTTCTTCTTAGATATCTCGAACCATCTATCTAAGAAGAAACATATATTAAATGAACCAGCGCTTTTCAATCTTATGTGACTTCACCTCCAGCTTTAAACCTAGCTGTTTTGTCGGTTCCCTGACGCAGCAACGAAACATGGCACGTCGGAACCAGTCACTATGTTCAAAGCTAAGTAATTTTCTTAAAAATACTAAATTATTAAAGCAATGACAGTGTCAGCATAGCTTTTTTAGGCTAGCACAACATTTTCAACAATATAATCAGTTCCTCTCCCATCCCCCATCCCCTCCCCTCCCCAAGAATTCATGGCCAGTCCAACAGCTGAGAGTGGGAATAAAATCTTAAAGATTCAAAAGTCTACTGCAAGCACGCGGTGTGAGGTCCTGCCAGAAGTGCTTCCACACCTGACAAAATTTGCGACCCGGGCCAAGAGTCAAGTCTCCCATCATGCGTCTCTCCAGTATTGCGTGCACTATCATTAAGGATCTCCATTGTGCATATGACGGGGGATCACGGGAGAGCCAGTTGGTGAGGATAGCTTTTTTTCCCATCAAAAGGGCTCTGGAGATAAATGCTGACATTCCCCTGGGTTTGGGCGAGGCTATATTATAAAATCCAAAGAACGCTCTCGGTTGCGGAAGCCATCGCCTTCCCCAAAGCGATGTGGTATATAGGCCAAGATGTCTCCAAAACTGTTGGATTACGGGGCAGGCCCAAAACATGTGACTCAAAGATGCGTGAGCCTGAACCAAACCTTTCTTAAAACCAGCTACGCTATCCGCTCTTACCACAACCTCTGGCAATGCGTTCAAGAGTTTAACTATTCTAAGTGAAAAAATATTTCCCTGTAACTTCATCAAGGGTCCCTAGACTTTGTCATTTTGGATGGAGTGAAAATTCGATCCACTTGTACCCGTTCTACTCCACTCAAGATCTGTAGACTTCAATCATATCTCCCCTCAGCTGTCTCTTTTCCAAGCTGAAGAGTCCTAACCTTTCTAGTCTTTCCTCATACGAGAGGAGTTCCAGGCATAAAATCCACCCTGAGGGACTCCTATTTTGATCTCAGCTCCTGAAGGTGCCATCAGGCGAAACACAGACTGGAGTTGAGTGGGACTATTAAACGGGGACATGAATGGATAAGGACCTTTGGTGGAAACAGATTGCAGGGAATTGATATAATATTGCCATTTGAGAACTTTGGAAAAGGTTTAGTCCTTAAACGAATTGGATCGAAGATGGACAGTCAAGGACTTTATCGCAGAAGAATTGAACGAAGAGATAAGGAGTTTTAGCAATATTTTCATGGAGTGAGAAAATGAGAGTATATATTTTATGATTAAGATATGTAATTGTATTTAAAAGAGTAAAATTAAAGAATTTGTGAATTTAATATATAGGTATTGACTACAGGTTATACAATAGTAGCTTCATTGTTTGAGCTGAATTTGCAATATTTGAAGTGAATAATTTATTAATAAACCCTAATTTATTTATTCATAATGAATATGCCTGAGACATATTTGCATGCCCGTCTTCTACATTCTATGCAAATCTCTCTCATGCATATTCATTAGGGATATCCTAAAAACCTGACTGGCTGGGGGTCGTCCAGGACAGGGTCTGTGGAGCACCAGAATCTCCCCAGTTCCACAGAGTCTATTCAGCTTCAAACGAATCCAGCACCAACGCCTGCCCCAGTGCTACTAAAATCATTTATCAAATTAATCCAGCAACATCAACATCTGCCCAAATTCCACACATAATCTGCAGTCAGGAAGTTCTGTTTCACGCAGCAAGTGGTGGGCACCTGGAATTCTCTCCCAGAGGAAGTAGTTGCAGAATCCACCGTTCTAGGATTTAAGGGTAAATTAGATGCACATCTCCCTTGAGAAGCATACGGTGATATGGGGACTAAAACTAGGCCAGAGTACACCTGGCGGGGCCTCTGCGTGTGCGGATCACCGGACTTGATGGCAATTCTTATGTTCTTATGTATCAAGATTCCGTACAGAATCTCAAAGTGTAGCAAGATTCCAAAACCCTAAATAGTAGCAGCATTTCGGAACCCCAAAGAGTATCAAAGCTGAGGGGGGACAGGTCCAGGACGAATATCAGGAAGTTCTGTTTCACGCAGCGAGTGGTGGACACCTGGAATGCTCTCCCAGAGGAAGTAATTGCAGAATCCACCGTTCTAGGAGTTAAGGGTAAACTAGATGCACATCTCCTTAAAAGTGGCATAGAGTGATACGGGTAAGGGTAGATTAGATGCACATCTCCTTAAGAGTGGCATAGAGTGATACGGGTAAGGGTAAATTAGATGCACATCTTCCTTGAGAAGCATATGGTGATATGGGGACTAAAACTAGGCCAGGGTACACCTGGCGGGGCCTCCGTGTGTGCGGATCACCGGACTTGATGGATCCAGGGTCTGATCCGGAGATGGCAGTTCTTATGTTCTTATTTAATCCAGCCTAGAGGTGGTGTGTGCAATATCAACCGGTGGGTTTATGATCGATACTTTCCTGTATTTTTACATGGTAAAAAAAAAGGCAATTTACTCAAATCAAATTCCACACATTCTACAATCGTTCACCATGAATCTAATCCAGAGTCTCCAGCCAACATTTGATCAAACTCAGTGTTAACGCCCGCCTTTGCAGGGACCACTGAGCCATACCCTCCCCAGAGACAAAGTGTGCAACATCAGATCTGTCCTGGTCCCACAGAACCTGCGCTCTCCTTAAGTCTTCTGGAATGGAGGAACAGTGTCATAGTAAGGGGAGGGGGGGACCAGACCGCCCTGGATGCTGTCTCGGTGGGGGCGCCGGCACCTCTCTGCCCCCCCCCACCATGCTTGCAACCTCCCTTCTCTGCCCCCTATATCTCTTTAAAATATTCACCAGGCTTGTTGCTTGCGCAAGCTTGGCTTCCTCTGTAATCACTTCCGGGTCGCGGATCCAGGAAGTTACATCAGAGGGAATGCCAACGCCAGCACAAGCAGCAGGCCAGAGACGCTGCTCGCACTGGTGAAGATTTAAAGAGGTACGAGGTGGGAAGGGAAGGCTTGAGTTTAGCATGAAGTAGTGAGGGAGGGGGAGTGAAGAGAAGGGCACCTCCTACCCTTGCTAAGCCACTGTGGAGGCAGCCTGTTCACTATAGTGTGTCTCTGAAGAATGCTCCACCTTGCTCCTACAGCCTTCATGGAATCCTTTCGCTCGTACCTTGTCCAAGAGGTAAATCCAACCTGGTCTGCTATATGGAAAGTTCTACTTAAGGGTTGCAGTATCTGGATTTAGAACCAGGAGCAGACAGATGACTCCTGTTACCATCCACTAAAGAAGGGGAAAGCATATTTCTCTATACACTTTTCCCTCCGTATTCACGGTTTCAGCCTTCGCGGTTTCGATTATTCGTGGTTTCTAGCTTGCTGGCTCCTCCCCCCAAATTATGTCAGCTTGCATAGAGAAATCAGTGATTCCAAGCGTTTACAGAGAAAATCGCTGATTCCCAGCACTTTGTCCACTGTGTTTTGCCTCTCCTTCAAAAAGAGGCCAGGTCTCCCCCCATGTTATTCGCGGTTTTTCAGTATTTGCGGTTCTGTTAATCCCCTATCACAACGAATAAGGAGGGAGAAGTGTATTCTGAGCTAAGTGTGTTTATTTAACAGACGTACAGCCGACTTTATACCTAAGCAGGTTCCAAAAAAGCACCTGCATAATCGTCAAACACTGACTTTACAAAATAAATTACAACGTAAACTTACATACAGGTCATTTGCTGCATATCAGTCCCCTCCTCACTCAGCTAAACAGAAGAACTGAGCAAACAGATGAGTTTTCAACAGTTTCTGGAACGTCTATAAATTATCAACTAATACTCAAGTGCCCATTCCAAAAACCCACTCCTGTTACTGAAATTCCAGTTGCTCTAGCCATTGCATATTTTACACGCACTGCTGATTTCCGATCTCAAAAAATGTCGAGGACGATAAACAGTTAGCACCTTTGGCAGACACAATTGATTGCCTGGAAGATCAACTGCAAAACCTTACACAACACGTGACTTCACAGGCAACCAATGTCACTGCCTCAGCAATGGAGTTACAGGGTCAAACTTACCAGAACCAAATATCAATCGAGCTGCAGCATTCTGGAGAACTTGCAATGTGAAGAAGTCATTCCAAGATATAATGCATAAGAACATAAGAATTGCCGCTGCTGGGTTAGGACAGCGGTCCGTTCACGTGGTGGCCCTTAGGTCAAAGACCAGTGCCCTAACTGAGACTAGCCTTACTTGCGTACGTTCTGGTTTAGCAGGAACTTGTCAAACTTTGTCTTGAATCCCTGTAGGGTGTTTTCCCCTATAACAGCCTCCGGAAGAGCGTTCCAGTTTTCTACCATTCTCTGGGTGAAGAAGAACTTCCTTACGTTTGTACGGAATCTACCTCCTTTCAACTTTAGAGAGTGCCCTCTCATTCTCCCTACCTTGGAGAGGGTGAACAACCTGTCTTTATCTACTAAGTCTATTCCCTTCAGTATCTTGAAGGATTCAATCATGTCCCCTCTCAGTCTCCTCTTTTCAAGGGAGAAGAGGCCCAGTTTCTCCAATCTCTAACTTTTCCAGCATCATACAATGTACAATTAATCAAAAATCGTACAAAATTAACATTGATCTTAATCTACTTAATAGTCGCATTTGGAAAAAAAAAAAAAAAAGACTTCACTACTGCTAAAACTTGGGGCATCTTTGACAGTGTAGAAATTAACAGCACTTCTAACAATTTCATGTGATTATGGATCGAAATTTTCGCTGAATCAATTTACTACTAAGAATATAAGAATAGCCTTACTGGGTCAGACCAATAGGCCATCTAATCCAGGTCACCAGTACCTGGCCAAAACCCAAGGAGTAGCAACATTCCATACAGAATCTCAAAGACTAGCACGATTCCGGAATCCTAGAGAGTAACAAGATTCTAGAATCCCAAAGAGTAGCAACATTCCATACAGAATCTCAAAGACTAGCACGATTCCGGAATCCTAGAGAGTAACAAGATTCTAGAATCCCAAAGAGTAGCAACATTCCATACAGAATCTCAAAGACTAGCATGATTCCGGAATCCCAGAGAGTAACAAGATTCTAGAATCCCAAAGAGTAGCAACATTCCATACAGAATCTCAAAGACTAGCACGATTCCGGAATCACAGAGAGTAACAAGATTCTAGAATCCCAAAGAGTAGCAACATTCCATACAGAATCTCAAAGACTAGCACGATTCTGGAATCCCAGAGAGTAACAAGATTCTAGAATCCCAAAGAGTAGCAACATTCCATACAGAATCTCAAAGACTAGCACGATTCCGGAATCCCAGAGAGTAACAAGATTCTAGAATCCCAAAGAGTAGCAACATTCAATGTGGAATCCCCAGAGTAGCAACATTCTATGCTACCGATCCCAGGACAAGCAATGGCTTCCCCCATGTCTTTCTCAATAACAGACTATGGACTTTTCCTCCAGGAACTTGTCCAAACCTTTCTTAAAACCAGCTAAGCTATCCACTCTTACCTTAACTATTCTCCGAGTGAAAAAAAATTTCCTCCAATTGGTTTTACGAGTATTTCCCTGTAACTTCATCGAGTGTCCACTAGTCTTTGTAATTTTTAACAGAGTGAAAAATTTATCCACTTGTAGCCGTTCTACTCCACTTAGGATTTTGTAGACTTCAATCATATCTCCCCTCAACCGTTTCTTTTCCAAGCTGAAGAGCCCTAACCATTTTAGTCTTTCCTCATACGAGAGGAGTTCCATCCCCTTTACCATCTTGGTCACTCTTCTTTGAACCTTTTCTAGCGCCACTATATCTTTCTTGAGATAAGGAGACCAGAATTGAATGCAGATGAATACACCAGTTGAGGTCGCACCATTTCTATAGTGCTGAAAGGTGTACGCAGTGTTGTACATTTTAACATTCAATAGATGGTCCCTTCTAAGAAGAGCTTACAATCTAATTTGGACAGATAGCTAGGACATCTCGGGTTTGGGGAGTTTCTAGCAGAAGAAATGAAATGATGAGTATAGGTATCTGACAGTGAGTGGAAATTAAAATTTGAAAGCAGCTTCAAAGTGGGATTTTAGCTTGGATCTGAGGACTGCTAGAGACGGAGCATGACGTATTGACTCTGATAGCCTGTTTCAGGCATACAGCGTTGCAAGAAAGAAGGGATGGGGTCTGGAGTTGGTGATGGAGAAGGGTACAGATCGGAGGGACTTACTCAACAAACTGAATTCATGGGGGGGAGCATAGGGGGACATAAGTGAGGAGAGATATTGGGGGGCTACAGAGCGAATGAACTTGTAATCAGTAAGATGAATTTGAATTGTATTCAGAAATGGATGGAGGGCCAATGAAATGACTTGTGCTTGGAGAGGAGATGTCGGATGTTGGTAGGCCAAGAGGAGTCTTCAACGCTCCCAAAAACGATTATTTGTCTTCTCAAGATTCAAAGCTAACTTATGGCACATCACCCATTCATGTACTCGTTCCAGAAATACTGGCAATCTCTAAGATCACTTCTCCAATCATTCATAGGAAATAATAATTCCATATCCATGGATAAGTAGTAGTTGACACCTAATTCCTCTAACACTTCACCCGTAGATGCAAGATGGATATTAAAAAGCAATGTCGAGAGTGAACATAAGAACATAACAATTGCCGCTGCTGGGTCAGATCAGTGGTCCATCATGTCCAGCAGTCTGCTCACGCGGCAGCCCTCTGGTCAAAGACCAGCACCCTAACCGAGACTAGCCCTACCAGCGCCCGTTCTTGTTCAGCAGGAACTTGTCTAACTTTGTCTTGAATCCTTGGAGGGTGATTTTCCCTATGACAGACTCCGGAAGAGCGTTCCAGTTTTCTACCACTCTCTGGGTGACGAAGAACTTCCTTAATTTCGTACGGAATCTATCCCCTTTCAATTTTAGAGAGTGCCCTCTCGTTCTCCCTACCTTGGAGAGAGTGAAAACCTGCCCTTATCTACTAAGTCTATCCCCTTCAGTACCTTGAATGTTTTGATCATGTCCCCTCTCAATCTCCTCTGTTCGAGGGAGAAGAGGCCCAGTTTCTCCTCCAGCCCCTTAACCATCTTAGTCGCTCTTCTCTGGACCCTTTCGAGTAGTACCGTGTCCTTCTTCATGTATGGCGACCAGTGCTGGACGTAGCACTCCAGGTGAGGGCACAGACCCTTGTGGCACCCCCTTACATATTGGTTCAATCTTAGATGTTTTACTTCCACTCTTCACCTGGATTGTCTTGAAAGAATAAAACCGATTATATACTCCACCACCAACTCCTAAAGCAGACAATTTTTCCAACAAAATCTGCATTATCAACTGTGTCCAACGCCAACAACAACATCTATTGATACCACACAAAATGGCTTGTTAACGTCAGGGGATCTGTGCTTCAGGATCAACCTGATAGCGGTACATACACACTATGGTAGAGAACTTTTCGTGCCCTCTTACCATCAATCACAATAAATCTGGTTTCCTCCAGGAATCATGCAGCTGCTGGATCTCGGCATTTCTAATTCCCTAAATTAACGCATCACACATTTTTGGTGGCTGTGAGCAGCCAATCTGTCTACAGATCCAAACATGCGTTAGCAAACAGGCCTGGCATTTATCGACCTTATTCCTCCTTTGACTGATCTTAGTCCACATTCTCCTTTATCTGCTCTGGTACGGAAAGGGTTTCAATACATTATGGAAGCTACGTACTATCAGAGCATACTTTTGACACCTCGGCATTCAGACTGTTGGGACAGTCCCCGGTTCCGAGTCAATTGGACGATTGCAATATTGTTTATTTGGCGGGTACACAGAGAAATTTACGTATTATTCAGAACTCAGCGATGCGACTTATTTTTAAGTTGAAAAAGTTTGATCATATTGCTCCCTTTTTCTGTGAATTGCATTGGTTGCCGATAGAGGCTCGGGTTCAGTTCAAGTTGGACTGTATTTGTTATAAAACCTTGTTCAGGCTTTCACCAACTTATCTCTTGAACAGTAAACACACTAGGTGTTCACATGCAACATTTGTCAAGAGGGTGCAAATTCAAAAGATACCATCATCACCTCTTGTCCTTTCAGGCAGCATCTTGGGCTAAAGACTTAAATCTCTTAATTACGATCTCTAGCACCCATCAAGTATTTAGGAAACACTTGTTCACTAAGTATCTGGGTAATTAAGATATTTCATCCTATTGTAATCACTTTGCTTTTGTAAACTGTGGTATAGAAGCAGATTGTTTTGTTATGTTCTTCCTAAGATATTCTATTTCTTGTCATTTTTTGAATGAGACATTGGAACTTCTATTTTCAGTGTCCATCCTTGTTACGGGAGGGGGGGGGGGGAAGGAGGGTTCTTGGTTTGTGCTCAGAAGCATGCCAACATCAGGATTTTGCAGTCCTCCCCTGTCCTGCCTCCATAACAGACCATCTACGCTGCCCGCCCGTTGGTCCCGGCCACTCATTTCGCAAGTGACTATTCTGGAAATGAGACCTACAGGTGGGTGATCCATGCCGTGGCTGTAACCTTGACAACTGTCTTTAGCCGGGAGATGGCTAATGCTGTAGGACGATAGGCTTTAGCAAACAGGAGCTAACACTTTTGACATTTAAAATCCCCAAATATGACCTAATCATCTGGATTGATTTGGTGCTGGTCGGGCTGATACTCTGCATCAAAAAAACAACAACGCAGCCACCTCTGGGGTGGAAAAAGCCCGATTGCCAATTTTGATGCCTCTTCTATATAAAGGGTGTGCATTGGTGAAGGGGCAGAGGGGGAATGGGGAGACTTACTTTAACCTGGGCACCTCTGAAAAAGGAAAAAGCCCTGGGAAAACCCAGTAACGAATCTGTGAGAGCGGGCAGGCCACAAAGGGTTAAACCATTTTCCACTGTGCACTGACACATGCAGGTTTTCACAGGCACCAGCCATTTGGGTATTTAAATCCCGATTTGTGTGTGCTGTGTGAACTCCCGTGCCTTAGAAAATGGGGGAGAGAAGGAACAGAACGACCATAATATTAAAAAGCGTCAATATCATCCTCCCCAAATTCCCTCTCCACCCTGCTGAAAGCGGCTAATCTCCACCCAGCAGAAATAGCTGCAGAGACCCCCCCCCCCCCATCAGATCCTCTCTGCATGCAGCAGAGAAGGAAAAGCAGCCTCACCAACTGGGTGCCAAGGTGCCACCTGTACAAATGCCCTTCTGCCTGCCCCATCACCTCCATGAGCAAGCTTAGCCTTGTATTACACCCAGTGACTGGCAAATGCGGAGCCGGCAACCCATGCCACTGGTCCTGTTGCCTAAAATCTGCTTTCCAGGTGGCTGCGCACACGCAAGAGAACGTCTTCGAAACAGTCTCTCCGCCAGATCAACGTGCAAACACAATAACCCCCAAAGAGCCGTGCAAATGTCAGCTGAGGACTCACCCATCAAAGGCAGAGAGCGGAGGATGGGAAGCCCTGGAGGAGACCATACCGACTCCCCCCACCCCCAGCCTTAGGAAGAAATCACCAGCCCCTGCCAATATTTGGGGCTCTCTCCTTCCTATACCCAGAGAAAGAGCCCTCCCCTCCCCATTCATAAACATTTTTTTTTTTATAGCCACCCCCTGGAAAATCACCGAGGCCAGTTGGCTGTACGTGTGCAATAGATGCATTGGGGAGGGGGTCAGCAGCCCTCCCCCCCCCAGAAATGCAGATCCACTGCTTCTTGGGGGTGGCTGGGGGCTAAGTATTTCCATTTTCTTCTGAGCTCAGGTAGCCATATACAGAGGCATCATCCAGCCAGTAAGCCCCCTCCCCCCGTCTTATGCGGAAGCCTCTTTCGCTTACCTCTTGCTGCCTCACACGGATCTGGGGGAGCCCCCTTCCAGCAGGTGAACCCTGAGTCCTGCACAAGCCATCTTGCCCCCTTCTCCAGCCCTAGCACCGAGCCAGGCTTGGCTCCCTCTCTCCAGCTGCAAACATCTCATTAGACTAATGCATTCAGCCCGGGCGGAAAAGGCGCTTCACCATAGCTACAGCAATGAATTCCTATTAGGGTGACAGCCTCAACCACAGCAGGTCCGGAAGAGAGAGAGAGAGAGAGACAGACAGACAGAGAGAGACACCCAGACCCACCCACAGCTCTACACACACACAGGGAGACACAGGCACACACCCAAAACAGATACCCAGATACAATAACCCAATAACTAGAAAGAGAGACAGACACTTCCCTACTCACACACACAAAACACACAGATACCCAAAGAGACAGACACCCACCTACAGCACTATACCCACCCACATACAGGGAGACAGGGACACACACACAAAATAGATACCCAGACACAATACCCAGAAAGAGAAACAGACACCCCCCTCCTCACACACACACACAAAACACAGAGAAACCCAAGACAGACACCAACCCACAGCAATACACCCAACTACACACAGGGAGACAGGGACACACACACACAAATAGATACCCAGACACAATACCAAGAAAGAGAGACAGACACCCCCCCCCTCCTCACACACACACAAAACACACAGATATCCAAAGAGACAGACAACCACCCACAGCACTACCTACACACAGACACACACACAGGGAGACAGAGACACAGGCACACACCCAAAACAAATACCCAGATACAATAACCCAATAACCAGAAAGAGAGACAGACACTTCCCTACTCACACACACAAAACACACAGATAGCCAAAGAGACAGACACCCACCTACAGCACTACACCCACCCACACACAGGGAGACAGGGACACACACACAAAATAGCTACCCAGACACAATACCCATAAAGAGAGACAGACACACCCCTTCTCACACACACACAAAACACACAGATATCCAAAGAGAGAGACAACCACCCACAGCACTACCTACACACAGACACACACACACAGGGAGACAGAGACACAGGCACACACCCAAAACAGATACCCAGATACAATAACCAGAAAGAGAGACACACACCCCTCCTCACACAAAACACACAGATATCCAAAGAGACAAACACCCACAGCACTACCTACACACAGACACACACACACACACACAGGGAGACAGAGACACACACACAAAATAGCTACCCAGACACAATACCCAGAAAGAGACAGACACCCCCCTCCTCACACACACACACACACTCACACAACACACAGATACCCAAAGAGACAGACAACAACCCACAGCAAGGAGACAGAGGCACACACCCAAAACAGATACCCAGATACAATAACTAGAAAGAGAGTCAGACACCCCTCCACACACACAGATACCCAGACAGACACCCACCCACAGCACTACCTACACACATACACACAGGGAGACAGAGATACAGCCACACACCCAAAACAGATACCCAGATAAAATAACCAGAAAGAAAGACAGACACCCCCCCACACACACACACACAGATACCCAAAGAGACATACACCCACCCACAGCACTACACACTCAAGGAGACAGAGACACAGGCACACACCCAAAACAGATACCTAAAGAGACAGACACCCACCCACAGCACTACACCCACCCACACATAGGGAGACAGGGGCACACACACAAAATAGCTACCCAGACACAATACCCAGAAAGAGAGACAAACACCCCCCTCCTCACACACACACACACACACACACACACAACACACAGATACCTAAAGAGACAGACAACAACCCACAGCAAGGAGACAGAGGCACACACCCAAAACAGATACCCAGATACAATAACTAGAAAGAGAGTCAGACACCCCTCCACACACACAGATACCCAGACAGACACCCACCCACAGCACTACCTACACACACACACACACACACACACACACACATACACACAGGGAGACAGAGACACAGCCACACACCCAAAACAGATACCCAGATAAAATAACCAGAAAGAAAGACAGACACCCCCCCCCCCACACACACACACAGATACCCAAAGAGACAGACATCCACCCACAGCAGTACACCCAATCACACAAAGGAGACAGGGGCACAGGCACACACCCAAAACAGATACCCAGATACAATAACCAGAAAGAGAGACAGACCCACCACCCACACACACACAAAACACATAGATACCCAAAGAGACATACACCCACCCACAGCACTACACACTCAAGGAGACAGAGACACAGGCACACACCCAAAACAGATACCTAAAGAGACAGACACTCACCCACAGCACTACACCCACCCACACACAGGGAGACAGGGGCACACACACAAAATAGCTACCCAGACACAATACCCAGAAAGAGAGACAGACACCCCCCTCCTCACACACACACACACACAACACACAGATACCCAAAGAGACAGACAACAACCCACAGCAAGGAGACAGAGGCACACACCCAAAACAGATACCCAGATACAATAACCAGAAAGAGAGGGCGAGTGGTGAATCAGCCCCCCTGACACAGATCAGATCCCTCACGGATCGGATCCGATCCGTGCACTTAGTGAATCTAGGCCTATAAGAGATACTTTCCACCCCCTTCTAAATACACAAAATATGCACAGATACCCAGACAGACCAACCACCTTGTAAAAACACATCCTTCCAAACTCAGATGCATAGAGTTCCCCAGACAGACACGCATAGAAACAGAATAGCTTTACTGGGTCAGACCAATGGTCCATCTAGCCCAGTGGCCCGTCTTCACAGTGGCCAATCCAGGCCAAAACCCAAGGAGTAGCAACATTCCATACAGAATCTCAAAGAATAGCAAGATTCCGGAACCCCCAGAGAGTAACAAGATTCTAGAATCCCAAAGAGTAGCAACATTCTATGCTACTGATCCAGGACAAGCAGTGGTTTACCCCATGTCTCAATAACAGACTATGGACTTTTCCTCCAAGAACTTGTCCAAACCTTTCTTAAAACCAGCTGCATTAACTGCTCTTACCACAACCTCTTGTAATGCATTCTAGAGCTTAGCTGTTCTCTGACTGGAAAACACAGCTCTGTATTCAATGACACACACATGCACAGATAATCAGTGATACACAATCAGCTTCCTTCTCCCCACACACAAATAGTTAGACACATATGTATACTGTATATTATATATACATATGCACATACACACACACACAAGTCTATGCACACAGAATACATATAAAAAGGTCCCAGAATGCGCCATATACAGACACTTGCATCCAGAAAGAAATGTTCAAATCGAGACATGCACATGGATCTTAAATAGAGACGTCCCCAGTCAAACTTTGGTTTAAAAGAGGAAGTACACTTCTCCCTCCATATTCGCGGTTTCGATTATTACCAGTTTTTAGCTTGCTGGCTCCTCCCCCCTAAATTACATCCGCTTGCATAGAGAAAATCGCTGATTCCCAGCACTTTCTTCACCGTGTTTTGCCTCTCCTTCAGGAACAGGCCAGGTCTCCCACCCTGTTATTTGCGGTTTCACCATATTCACAATGGCTTTTAATAGAAAACCGTGAATAACATATGAAAAAGTTATTCGCGGGTTTTCTGTATTCACGGGTCTGTTCATCTCCTGTCACAGCGAATACGGAGGGAGAAGTGTATATGCAAAAAAACAAATTGACATAACACAACACGGATTCAGATGCAAGCAAACAGAAATCCAGACACAACGTGTTATATCTTGCAAACTCCCAAGGAACTTCTCTTTGAGACAACGCGAGTTTTATGGTGAACTTGCAGTCTTCACCCGCGAGGCGCCGGGACTTGGTCCTCAGCTGCAGACAAGGGTTGACTCAGCTGATCCATTTAGTAATTTCGAGTTTACGCCCAGCAGTGTCTACTGCGAGCTGTCAAAGCTCAAGGTTAACAAGGCAATGGGGCCTGACAACCTACACCCCAGGGTGCTCAGGGAGTTGTGTGATATCTTGGCGGAACCGCTATCCGCACTCTTCAATCTCTCCCTTAGTACAGGTGACGTCCCGTTGGACTGGAAAATGGCTAACGTCATTCCACTTCATAAGAAAGGCTCCAAGATGGAAACAGCAAATTACAGACCGGTGAGTCTCACATCAATAGTGAGCAAACTAATGGAAACTCTAATCAAATGCCAATTGGATACAATCATGAACGAGGAGAATCTACGTGATCCCCGTCAACATGGATTTACTAAGGGGAGATCCTGCCAATCCAACCTGATCGGCTTCTTTGACTGGGTGACGAGAAAGCTGGATGTTGGGGAGTCCCTGGACATCGTATACCTGGACTTCAGCAAAGCATTCGATAGCATACCACACCGCAGGTTGCTGAGCAAAATGAGTTCTATAGGATTGGGCGACACGCTGACGAAATGGACTGGGAACTGGCTTGAGGGTAGGCTTCAGAGGGTAATGGTGAATGGCACCCCCTCCGAAACGACGGAGGTGATCAGTGGAGTGCCACAGGGCTCCGTCCTGGGCCCGATCCTGTTCAACATCTACATAAGAGACTTGGCAGAAGGTCTCCGAGGTAAAATAACATTATTCGCTGATGACGCCAAACTAAGCAATGTAGTGGCCAAGAGTACAACAGACAAAAACTCAATGCCCGACAACATGATGCACGACCTACTACTACTGGAGCGCTGGTCTAGGTCCTGGCAACTCAGCTTCAATGCCAAAAAATGCAAAGTCATGCACCTAGGCAGCCATAATCCATGCAAGACTTACACCCTAAATGGCGAGATCCTAACAAGAACTGAAGCAGAGCGTGACCTAGGGGTGATTGTCAGTGAGGACATGAAGGCTGCCAATCAAGTGGAGCAAGCTTCCTCCAAAGCAAGGCAAATCATAGGTTGCATACGCAGGAGTTTCTTCAGCCGTAAGCCGTCATTATGCCATTGTATAGATCCATGGTGAGACCACACCTGGAGTACTGTGTGCAATTTTGGAGGCCGCATTACCGAAAAGATGTGCTGAGACTAGAGTCGGTGCAGAGAATGGCAACCCGGATGATCGCGGGTCTCAAGGATCTCCCTTACGAGGAAAGGCTGGATAAGTTACAGCTCTACTCACTCGAGGAACGCAGAGAGAGGGGAGACATGATCGAGACGTTCAAGTATCTCACGGGTCGCATCGAAGTGGAAGAAGATATCTTCCTTCTCATGGGTCCCACGGCAACCAGGGGGCACCCGTGGAAAATCAGGGGAGGGAAACTGCACAGTGACACCAGGAAATTCTTTTTCACTGAGAGAGTGGTTGACCGCTGGAATAATCTTCCACTTCAGGTCACTGAGGCCAGCAGCGTGCCTGATTTTAAGGCCAAATGGGATAGATACGTGGGATCTATTCACCGAGTTAGGTGGGGAAGGGTCATTGCGGTGGGCAGACTGGATGGGCCGTGGCCCTTATCTGCCGTCTATTTCTATGTTTCTATGTAAATCTGAAAGACCTAGATCAGTGTATCCACAACTGCGTGTCGCAGCAAGAGGCACATCCTGTAGGCAATCAGCCAGTGCCTCTCCTTTTCTTTGGCCTTCTTCCTTGCTGGCACCACCCACTGGTGGCTCAGGACCCATCTGGAGGGCCTCTCGCGCATGCGCAGACATCAAGGTGATGTCATCGATACCCGAGTGCCTCGCGCCGCAGCCACCACATTTACCCCCTCTCTTTACTAACACATAGCGCGGGTTTTAGCGCTGGCAGCGGCAGTCACTGCTCCAATGCTCATAGGAATTCCTATGAGCGTCAGAGTAGTTACTGCCGCTGCCGGCGCTATAACCCACGCTATGCGTTAGTAAAGGAGAGGGTTAGTGTGCTACGGCTCGCCAAAGTTTGCGGGACACTGACCTAGATCATACGCCATTTGGCCCGGCTTAGGAGTGAGATTCACTCCTCTCATAATATGCACAAAATTAATCCATTTGGAGAAACTACCCAAGCAACAGTACAGCTTTGGATTCTTGCCCAGAAATAGCTAAGAAGAAAAAATTAAAAAAATTTAAATTGAATCAGGTTGGGCAGACTGGATGGACCATTTGGGTCTTTATCTGCCGTCATCTACTATGTTACTATGTAACTACCCCCAAGACACAAACAAGTGTGAACACACTCACAGAGACACTCGAACAGGGATATCCTTGTGTTTATTAAAATTTGATATCCCGACGAAGCTTACAGCAGTTCTTAGCGGCTAACAATTAAAATCAAATGCATGAATAAAGAATAGAACTCCATAAAATATAGGAAAGACCTATTGAATCACACCAAAAATTGTGCCCAAGGCCCAGTAGTGTGCCCCAAAGAGATTCCGGGTGTGCCACGAGAGATTCCAGAATTTTATTTTTCATTTTTAAAATTCCCTTCATAAGTACACACTAGAATAGATGACATGTACACCACATTTGCAAGAGTCTGTCAATGTTATGAGCATCTGCGCGTAAGGATACTATCGCCCAGACCAGCATCATTCTTTGACATGATTGGACCTTGAAAACTAACAGCAAGCCATTTTATTTTTATTTTTTTAAGCGGTAGTTATCCTAAATTAAAAACATAGAAACATAGAAAAAGACGGCAGATAAGGGCCGCGGCTCATCTAGTCTGCCCACCCTAATGACCCTCCCCTATTTAACTCTGTGCTGAGATCCCACGTGACGATCCCATTTCTTCTTAAAATCAGGCACGCTGCTTGCTTCGATCACCTGAAGTGGAAGTTTATTCCAGCGATCAACCACTCTTTCGGTGAAAAAGTATTTCCTGGTGTTGCCGTGCAATTTCCCGCCCCTGATTTTCCATGGATGTCCTCTTGTCGCCGTCGGACCTTTGAAAAAAAAGATATCTTCTTCTACCTCGATACAGCCCGTGAGGTATTTGAACGTCTCGATCATGTCTCCCCTCTCTCTGCGTTCCTCGAGTGAGTATAGCCGTAATTTATCCAGCTGTTCCTCGTACGGGAGATCCTTGAGTCCCGAGACCATCCGGGTGGCCATTCGCTGGACTGACTCAAGCCTCAGTAGATCCTTGCGGTAATGAGGCCTCCAGAATTGTACGCAGTATTCCAGATGGGGCTTCACCATGGATCTATACAACGGCATAATGACTTCAGGCTTACGGCTGACGAAACTCCTACGTATACATCCTATGATCTGCGTAGCCTTAGATTAGGCCCGCTCCACTTGATTGGCAGTCTTCATGTCTTCACTGATGATTACCCCTAAGTCCCGTTCTGCAACAGTCCTTGCTAGGATCTCGCCATTTAGGGTGTAAGTCTCGCATGGATTTTGACTGCCAAGGTGCATGACTTTGCACTTCTTGGCATTGAAACTCAGTTGCCAGGTCCTAGACCATTGCTCCAATAGGAGTAGGTCGTGTTTCATATTGTCCGTGTGCTCTTGCTTATTATATTACATAGTTTGGCGTCATCGGCGAATAACATTATTTTACCTCGAAGCCCCTCAGCCAAGTCCCTTATAAAGATATTGAAAAGGATCGGGCCTAAGACCGAGCCCTGTGGCACTCCGCTGATCACTGCCGTCGTTACGGAGGGGGTGCCATTCACCACCACCCTCTGAAGCCTACCACCAAGCCAGTCTTCAACCCATTTTGTCAAAGTGTCACCTAATCCTATAGAACTCATTTTGCACAACAACCTGCGGTGTGGGACACTATCAAATGCTTTGCTGAAGTCCAAGTATACAATGTCCAAGGACTCTCCAACATCGAGCTTCCCTGTCACCCAGTCAAAGAAGCTGATCAAGTTGGATTGGCAGGATTTCCCCTTGGTAAATCCATGTTGATGGGGATCCCGTAGATTCTCCACGTCCAGGATCTTATCTAATTGTTGTTTGATTAGAGTTTCCATTAGTTTGCTCACTATTGATGTGAGACTCACTATTGATGTGAGACTCACTGGTCTGTAGTTCTCAGTCTCTGTCCTGCAACCTTTTTTGTGGAGTGGAATGACGTTAGCCGTTTTCCAGTCCAACCTGTATTAAGGGAGAGATTGAAGAGCGCGGATAGTAATCCAGACTGTTACCTGATTGTAAAACCGCTTAGATCAGTGGCTCCCAACTCTGTCCTGGGGCACCCTCAGCCAGTCAGGTTTTCAAGATATCCCTAATGAATATGCATGAGAGAGATTTGCATATAATGGAAGTGACAGGTATGCAAATCTCTCTCATGCATATTCATTAGGGATATCTTGAAAACCCGACTGGCTGAGGGTCCCCCAGGACAGAGTTGGGAACCACTGGCTTAGATAACCTTGATTGGCAATATATAAACTTGATAATAAACTTGAAACTATACCCACCTGTCTACAACCTCAATAGCCCTTATGGCTGCACCTATATGGCAGTATGGTAATGTTTTTTTGGGGGGAGGGAGGGTTTGGTGGGCTTCATAAATTTGCCACCTCACCACCCCTTCATTCACCCACCTTATTCGCAGCTCTAAAACTCCAACAGTTTCTCCCCTTCATTCAACTCTCCCCATATTGTATGACCACATCTCACCTAGGTTGTCTTCACCACATCTCTCCTCCTCCTTATTCTGCTCACTGCTGGGGGCCTTATAACATTCTTAGTCTTGTTAACCATCCCTTTTTTTATAATTCCTAGCATCTTGTTTGCTTTTTTGGCCGCCACCGCACATTGGAGGTGGGAGCACTGGGCTATGTGAGCCTAAAGAAATATCAGCAGGAAGAAGTGACAGGAGACCATTGGCAGTGCCGAGGATGGGGGAGAAGGGACGTCCTGTCTCACAAGCTCTTGTGTGTTTCCTGGTTTGGCTCCCTGCCTTTCTTCTTGCTTAATTGCTGAATCCTTGCTCCCCTCTTTACTCTTGATAAAAGTCTGCAACCGCCTCCCAGGTCTCAACTCAGCTTCTTAAGCTGGATGTATGTTCCTTGGCTACTCCTGCAGGCAGCCCACAACACAGTGGCTTAGTGTGAGTGCATGCTCCTATGTCCTGGGCTGCAGAAACACGTTCTCTCACTCAGCTATGATCCTTGCTGGGCTTCCAAAGCTTGGGGTGAGCATGTGGCACAGAATCTGATGTGGACTCTGCAGGCAGAAGGTAGCCATGGGCCTGGAATGTGTGAGCGCCAAGAACCAGTCCCAGAAAACAGGAATGTGCCTGGAGCCAGGGCGAGCAGATCCAAGCCTGTGGTCAATGGGAAGTCACAAATTGAAAATGAGTTAAATCTACGAAGGAGAGTGAGAACCGGTAAAGGGATGGGTGAGCCACACTGGCATGGACTGGCAACCAGCTAGGAAAAAGTGCATTAGATCTTGCTGGGGAGTACAGAGATAGAGAAGGCCGAGAAAATGGAAAATGAGAAGCAGGACAGATTAATATGATTTAGGGAGTAGAGCAGGCCAAGAGCAATTACATTCCCTGTCCCCCAAATATAAAGCATCAAATTATGCCTATACAGGAGGAGAAAACTGAAAAAGTACAGAAGAGGATGGAGGAAGGAAAAGGACAAGGAGGAGTGAGGGGGGAAGATAAAATTTAGGGAAAATGCAAAAAAAAAAAAAAAAAGAGGGTCTGGTTGGGAAAAAAGTGCTATGAATAGAGGGAGAAAGAGAGAGAATGAGGCTGACATGCTGAGAACGGAAGGAGAGAGTGACTCGATTCTAGCTCTTTCCATTTGGATACAATGGAAAGGGACTTGGAAACCACCTTTTTGTGGTTCTGATTTTGTACCTGGGGCAAGTGACTTTGCCCAGGGTCACAAGGAGCAGCCATGGTGCGGCCTAGGCCACGCCTACACCTCATCAGTGCCATTTCCTACCAGATATATTTTGTTTTTCCCTTTTTCTCTCTTTGCTGGGTGAGGAGAAATTTGTTGTGAGTTACGAGTTCAGGACCCCCAATCCTTTTCAAAAGTTGGTTCCTATGTCTAATATTATCCACAGCCCAGGTGGACTTTCTACAGCCAGTGGAAATCTTAAGCCGACTGCACCAAGCACAATCTTTTCAGATCTGTCTTTCAGTTTATACCTGTATACAAACCTTTCTGGCATAAGCAGCAAAATGCTTTTTTGTTGGGGGGAGGGGGGGGAGACAAAAGTCCCGCCCCAGACCCCACACCCATAATAATAGTACTAATTTTTCAGATATACACACAAGATAATCTTATTAACAAGACATAATGGTTAAGTACAAAATTAAACTACACTGTATGCTTCTCAACATTCATTCCTACCAGAACACCTGGCCTCGGTCACACTTGCAGAACACAGATAAGCCCTATGCCAATACAGGACCACAAACTAAAAGTACTAATATACGCAAATGAACCCTAAGATGCCAGACTCTGCATGCAGTACAATACCAGAGAAATAGAAATAAAAAAATTTCTTCCTGAACAGTGTAAAATATAGGCAGCAGATATAAGTTCTCAAAACTGACACGTTTCAATCACTAAATTTAAAATACAATCATATTCCCTACTTTTGTTGTCTGTTGATTTTATTTTTCTATTCATCTTTTCCCAGGCTCTGGTTGCACTTCCTTCTGTCTGTGCTCTTTACTCTCCCCGTTCCCCCTTTCACTAAACCACGAATAGTGGTTATTAGCGCAGGGAGCCACACTGAATGCTCCGCGCTGCTCCCAGTGCTCATGGGAACTCTATGAGCATTGGGAGCAGCGCGGAGCATTGCTCCCTGGTGGTGATGGTGGGGGGTTCTGTTTCCAGGGCCTTTTTATCCATTGGCTGTTTTTCTCTCCTCCTTCACTTTCTGCCCTACATCCATCTTTTTAGTCAAAGAACAGTACCCTAGTTATGCATTAATAATTATTCAGCAATGCTATACATATGTGATTAGCTCAGAGACATGGAGGGGTACCACAGAAGGAACCCCCCCCCTAAACCACCTCACCACCCAATCATTGCTAAATCTTCCATGCTTTTAAGCATAAATTGGTGCCACATTAATACTGAATTGGTGCAATGGAATTCAAAAACTCTTAACTTATTTGAAATATTTATGAGAATAAAATAAAAAAAACATAGCTAAAGCTTGGTTTCTTGGTTTCAACTTGAACACGTTTCGTGCTACTGCTTCAGGAAACCCAACAGCTTAGAAATCAGTCGAACTGGAAATAATGGTAAGAATCTTTACTCAAACAGCTCCCTCAAGGGTAGTGTTCTTTGACTACAAACATATATTTTTCACTCCCTATTTTGATATTAGTGGGCGACATCCATCTTTGGCATTAACTTAACATTCAACTTCCTTCCAAAATCTATCTACTTTTCCATATCTTCCTATCCCATCTATCCCTGTGCACCATCTCCTCCCTCTCTCTTCTCCTGTATTCCCCTCCATCCCTGTGCACCATCTCCTCCCTCTCTCTTCTCCCGTATTCCCCTCCATCCATGTGCACCATCTCCTCCCTCTCTCTTTTCCCGTATTCCCCTCCATCCTGTGCACCATTTCCTCCCTCTCCCATGGTCTTACATCTGTCTTCCCCCTTCCTATGGTCTGGCATATTTCTCCTTCTCTTTCCGCAGTCTGACATCTCTCTCCTTCCCTTCCCCCCTTCTGGCATCTCCCTCTCCCCTCATTTCTTTCAATTCCCTGGTCTGGCATCTCTCTCTCCTACCACTTCCAGTGGTCTGACATTTCTAGCCCTCCTTCTCCAGAATCTAACATCTCTCCCGTCCTTGAATCATCTCTCCTCCATCCCAGTGTAAAATTTCTCCCTCCTTTCTTGCCTCCCTCCCAATCCAATATTTCTCCTTCCTTTCCCTCCACCAGGCCATCATTTCTTGCTCTCTGCCTACTGCATGCTTCTCCTCCAGTCTTCATTCCCTCTCTACTCCATGAGTCTAACTTTTCACTCTTTGCCCTCTCCACCTTCTCCTGAGTGTGACATTTCTCCTTCCCTTCTTTCTACACTCCCCATCGAACATCTCTTCCTCCCTCTTTCCATTAATAAAACCCATCCTGAAACTAATGAGATTGAGAGCCTGCTCCTGGCCTACTCTGTGGTTTTTGGGGGGTTGGTTCTTTGGGGGGAGGGGAGTCATTCAGCTTCTTCTTCCTTGTTCTTGGGGTTAGACAAAGACTTTACTCATTTATTTTTCTCTCCTCTGGGCAACAGGGAGACAATTAAATGTCTATCGGTCTACTACTACTACTTATTTCTATAGCACTGAAAAGCATATGCAGCACTGTACATTTTAACATATAATAGACAGTCCCTGCTCAGAAGAGCTTATATAATCTAATTTAGTCAGTAGGTGATGTTGGAGTGGGCTAGCTGGGATTTCTACTCAGCCCCCAACTCCAATCTAGGGGGGTGGGGTCTATCAGAGCTTTGTCAAGGGCTATGCGAAACATAAGAATTGCCATACTGGGACAGAATGAAGGTTCATCAAGTCCAGCATCCTGTTTCCAATAGTGGCCAGAAATCCAAAGAGCTGAGATTGTGATGTCATAAAGCCTCATTCCACCAATGCCTTAGAGCCAAAGTCATCAGTGATATCACAATGGCTTGATTATCCTATACTTGGCTCACATAAGAATATAAGAATTGCCATACTGGGGCAGACTGTAGATCCATCAAGTCCAGTATCCTGTTTCCATCAGTGGCCAACTCAGGTCCCAGGTACCAAGCTGGATCCCAAGTTGTGAAACAGATTTTATGCTGCTTATCCTAGGAATAAGCAGTGGATTTCCCCAAGCCATCTCAATAGTCCAAACCTTTTTTAAACCCTGCTAAGCTAACTGATTTCACAGATCACAGTTGGAGATTTTTGCAAAAGAGCTGGCCTTACTGACAAGGTGTCTCACCCAAAGATAGCATTGGTGGTAGTACTTCAAACAATAAATACTATGCACTGAGTTAGAGAAAGTGATGAGATCTACCAGACTGTGAAACAGCAAATCCAGTACTGATGAGACACTGAACATTTTCACAGCATCTCTGACTATCTAACACTGACTATATGTTCCAGCTGAAACCAGGCAAAAGATAATTGAAAGAATTCATGCCAGTCGTAGTACTATCAAAAAATGCATTCAAAGAACAGGGAGGTTCTTTTATTTTTATTTATTTACTTACTGTACAACATTCACAATAAGAATTAATGTACAAACCCCCCATTTCCCTCAAATCTATCTTCCTTAACATAAAACATACTGGCTGTCCATGAATCATGAAACGGAGAACTATGGGCCAAGATCCAGTTAAAAACTGCCCAAGAATCCCTATGTCCTCTAACACCTACTAGGCTGCAGCAAATGATGAGACTCGACATTCAATTTAAGGAATCAGAGTACCTCCTAAAGTTGGACTACGTGAGAACTTGATAACCTGTATAGCACAAAGACGTTATATATTGCCTTAAATGCATTTTGGGTTTCATGATATACCGGAAGATGTGTTTAGTAACAACACTCCGTTGAGCTCCTGAGAGTTTGCAGACTTTGCTCAACTCTACAAGTGTTCTCATGATGCCCTTCCATTGACACCTTTAGTCAAATGGGAGAGTGGAAAGTATTATCCAAACAACAAATCAAATTGGACAGAAAGTTTCAAGGCCCAAGTTGATTCATTCCTATGTTTACTGGACTGGAGGACTATCCCAGCTGAGGCATTAGGAGAATTTCCAGCTCAAACCATATTTGGATGACAGACCCCAACTTTTCTGCCTGCTATGAATGCCCTGCTTGAGACTCCATCCTAACACACAATTCACTATCATTTAGAGGCAGCTAAAAATAATCAAATATATTATTACAACAGGAAAGGTCAGTCCTGCCCAGGTCAAAATTGAAGAGACCAATGACTGGATCCAAAGTCATCCCAAATCGTTTGTTGACTGAAGATGAGTCAGAGTGAGCCATAAGTCCCCAAATGCCCTATTGAAGTTACCACAAAATCCTAACACATTACAAAATGCTCGTCAGAACCATAAGACACCCAGAAACTTTGTATTTGATATAAATTGAAGAACTAGGGGCGGAACAGAACAGACCTGTACAATCAGTGTACCTTATATGACTATACGGTTGGGATGGGCTGAGGAGGGCTTTGATGGGAATTACAATAATTTGGACTGGTTTAGAAAGGCTGGCGTGAGCTTGGGCAGCAACTCCAGTAGTTGGAACCTAATGTCAGAGCCAGGCAGAATCCTATTTTGTAGGCAGTAAATATCCATCATGCCCTCTCTTTGCCTTGTAGAAAATTTTTTTTTAAAAAATTTGCATGTTCTGTGCATGCAAAAATGTTCATTTACTGCAGGTTGCCAGAATGTGACCCACACTAAGGGGCTCATAAGAAAATAAATATAAACGTCCAAAAAACGTCCTCAATCGGCACTCGGATGTCCTATCGCCAGGACGTTCAAGTGCTGAGAATCAAAACCACCTTTCTGGACGTTTTGCAAGGTATCCCAGCCGCTGCGAGTCCAGAGCTTGAGATGAGCATGATGGAGGCGTTACGGGCGGGCATAAGGGTGGGTTAGACTTGGCTGTCTTGCAGCGATAAATCAAACATTGTGCAAGATTCATCCTGGATAAAGAATGACATGGGAAATAAATTTATCACCGTTCCCGCCTCATCTCTGTGAGCTCCTCCCCCATCACAGCCCCGTCCCCGCGAGCTCGGTCTCCCTTCCTGCTCCATCCTCGCGAGCTCGGTCTCCGTCCCCGCCTTGCAAACTGTCAGATCCCACCCGCACAAGCCTCAAATAGTTATGATTTTATACTGAACTTATTTTATTAAAGTATAAAAAGAGACAATATTCTGTATAACTCATTTTATAAACACAAATAATAGAGAGCATTATTATTCTACTATTGTGGAAACTGAACAAACCAAATTACTACAGAATGCTACATAGAAAACTCAAGCTCACAGAATCCTTCAGTGTTAGGGGAGAGCAATGGTCAGAGAGAGAGCCCTAAGCCAGCTGGAAGCGAAAGGTTCAAGTTTCTTTAAAATGTTCACATGCTTTTTCATTGCACTATAGTCCACTCCTTCTGGATTCGTATTTGGGACACTATAAAATCTATTACTAAGTGTTCAGAAGAGATTTCCATGGACATTGTAATTCTTCGTTCTCAACACCCTTGTTTCGCACAAACAAACTGCCCACCTAAACTCATTGATGCCATGTTTGTAACAGCTCTTATGCATATTCTGAAAAATTGGAAATCATCCTTGCTACTTGACTACACCTTTTGGTGGAACTCTCTGAGCATGTATCACAAATTTGAATCTTATGCATATGAGAAAAACATGATTTCTCGACTCTCCACAAACATGGTGCGAAATAAATCACCTTGGTCATTCTTAGATTCATATGTTCATTCTAACCAGTAGACACTTCTGCCTCTCTATCTATCTATCTCTCTCTTTTTCTTTTTCTCCTTCTTTCTTTCCCTCTCTCTTATTTCACTCTCCCTGCTTTTCTGCCTTTCATATATCTTTTATTAGCAGTTACACATACCCTGGATTCTTTTTATTAATCTGGTTGTATGTAAATGATTGTAGATATAGACTTTTTCTACACCATTGTGTCTTATTCAGATTTTGTGTGTTTGAACTGCTTTCTGTAAATTTCTTATAATATTCAATAAAAATTAATGAAGGAAAAAAATAAAAATAAAAAAAATAAAAAAAAAATGTTTGATATAATCGCAAAATCCAAATCCAATGCGATATACATTTAGTTAAAAATTAGGTTACAATAAAAATCAATCAAAAAACAGGACAATTAGTACTAATTATACTAAAAGAATACATTTGAGAAAGGGAGGCGAAAAAAAAAAGTGGCTTAAATACAATTCAAAAACAAATAAAAAGGGATAGGTAATGAAACAAGAGGTCGGGGAACGTTACCTGCTTAATTTTCACTTGGCAGTGTTCCTAGTCCAATAACATTTAAATGAATCAGTTAAAAGCGTCCTTAAAAAGCCAACTTTTTAGGAGACTTTTAAACTTTTTTCTTCTCTTATGCTAGATGTAATTTCCTTGGATTTCAGCAAAGCCTTTGATACAGTTCCTCATAGGAGGCTGTTGAACAAACTTGAAGGGCTGAAGTTAGGACCCAAAGTGGTGAACTGGGTCAGAAACTGACTGTCGGACAGACGCCAGAGGGTGGTGGTTAATGGAAGTCGCTCGAAGGAAGGAAAGGTGACTAGTGGAGTCCCTCAGGGTTCGGTGCTGGGGCCAATCCTGTTCAATATGTATGTAAGTGACATTGCTGAAGGGTTAGAAGGAAAAGTGTGCCTTTTTGCAGATGATACCAAGATTTGTAACAGAGTAGACACCGAAGAGGGAGTGGAAAATATGAAAAAGGATCTGGAAAAGTTAGAGGAATGGTCTAATGCCTGGCAACTAAAATTCAATGCAAAGAAATGCAGAGTAATGCATTTGGGGATTAATAATAGGAAGGAACCGTATATGCTGGGAGGAGAGAAGCTGATATGCACGGACGGGGAGAGGGACCTTGGGGTGATAGTGTCCGAAGATCTAAAGGTGAAAAAACAGTGTGACAAGGCAGTGGCTGCTGCCAGAAGGATTCTGGGCTGTATAAAGAGAGGCGTAGTCAGTAGAAGGAAGAAGGTGTTGATGCCCCTGTACAGGTCATTGGTGAGGCCCCACTTGGAGTATTGTGTTCAGTTTTGGAGACCGTATCTGGCGAAAGACGTAAGAAGACTTGAGGCAGTCCAGAGGAGGGCGACGAAAATGATAGGAGGCTTGCGCCAGAAGACGTATGAGGAGAGACTGGAAGCCCTGAATATGTATACCCTAGAGGAAAGGAGAGACAGGGGAGATATGATTCAGACGTTCAAATACTTAAAGGGTATTAACGTAGAACAAAATCTTTTCCAGAGAAAGGAAAATGGTAAAACCAGAGGACATAATTTGAGGTTGAGGGGTGGTAGATTCAGGGGCAATGTTAGGAAATTCTACTTTACGGAGAGGGTGGTGGATGCCTGGAATGCGCTCCCGAGAGAGGTGGTGGAGAGTAAAACTGTGACTGAGTTCAAAGAAGCGTGGGATGAACACAGAAGATTTAGAATCAGAAAATAATATTAAAGATTGAACTAGTCCAGTTACTGGGCAGACTTGTACGGTCTGTGTCTGTGTATGGCCGTTTGGAGGAGGATGGGCAGGGGAGGGCTTCAATGGCTGGGAGGGTGTAGATGGGCTGGAGTAAGTCTTAACAGAGATTTCGGCAGTTGGAACCCAAGCACAGTACCAGGTAAAGCTTTGGATTCTCGCCCAGAAATAGCTAAGAAGAACAAAAAAAAAAAATTTAAATTGAATCAGGTTGGGCAGACTGGATGGACCATTCGGGTCTTTATCTGCCGTCATCTACTATGTTACTATGTTGATCGGGAGCGAATTCCAAATTTGAGGGGCTGTAACAGAAACAAATCACATCCCTCCTTGAATAAATAAATTTTAACGAAGGGACTACTAGCAAAGATTTTTCTTTGGATCTTAAGGATTTTGTGGGAATATATGGTATTAGAAATCTTTCTAAGAATGTAAGAGCTATGTTTACTAATATTTTATATGTGATTCTGTGATTTACAGGTAGCCAATGCTTTTCCTTTAAAAGTGGAGTTACACGATCAAAATTATTTTTATTTTGAAGAATTTGCAGTCTACGTATTTCTTTTAAGGTAGATCCCTTGTACAGGGCGTTGCAGTAGTCAATTTTTCATATGACAATGAGCCCCAGTTTGTATCAAGAATGTTAATCCCTTACAACCCCATTCGCTCTTTAAGATCATCCTCCCAAAATTTGTTAGTCATACCCTCTCTGAAAACAATAGGAACAAGAAGATCAGACATGTTCTCTGTCATTGGCCCACAATGGTGGAATTCTCTCCCACAATATATTACCATCGAAAGAGATTTACATTCTTTTAAAAAATCCTTGAAAACACACCTTTTTAAAGATGCTTTTAATTCTTAGTATTATTTAATCTATTCTTAGCATTTTAATTTTTAATCTAACCCTTCCCTTATGTTTTTTTCCCTATTTGTTTTCTTAACTAAGACAGATGTAATCTTTTCCCTTCCTCTCCCTCCACCTCAAGTTTGTCCTGTTATGTTATTGAGTTTTAATTTTATTCTTGATATTTTATGTTTTATTTTGTACATCGCTTTGTAAACAGATTTAGCGATAAATCAAATGTTAATAGACCTTGAACCTTTTAGAATATTCAACGATGATTCATCAAGAAAAGCGGATAGTGATCGGATCAGCCTTAACCTATAGAAGCGGGTTCTTACAAGTGAACTTATTTGATCGTGGTAACTAAGCTTTTGGTCTAATATGATTCCGAGTATCTTCACCTTAGTAATTACCTTAAGTGTAGTTGTATTTATGGTTATATTGGCTCCTAATTTTTGACCCTCTCTACATGGGCTTTGCAGTTCCCAGTTATGTCTAATACCAGCTCTAACTGGATACATATTTCAAATCTGAAATATTCTAATCACAAAATATAAAATACATTTTTTCTTCTACCTTTTGTTGTCTGGTAATTTTATTCTTCAAATCACATTGGTCTCAGGCTTTGATTTTAGGTTCCTTCTGTCGCCATCGTGGCATGGCTGGCTCCTGAAGGTAAAATAGGCCTAAGAAGAGCTGGGGAGGAGATGCAGAGTCTGACACAGGCTCAATTTTTTTACCACAAGAGCAAGACTTTTCACCACTCCCATGGGGTGGTAAAAGGTCTTGTCCCCGTTCCCACGGGGTGGTGAAAGGTCTTGTCCCCATTCTTGCGGTAAACCAGTTGCAAATGTCTCCATTCCTGCAGATTTACTGCGGTGACCACGGTTTACCGCGGTAACCGGTCCCAGTGTCATTCTCTAATCCTGGACAGAACTTAGATGTTTGGAGCTAGACCTGTGTTAGAAGCATCTAAGTGCCAAAAAGGTGCCCAAACTGAAACCAGATGACCACTGCATGCTTCAAGGTAAGAACCTCCACACTCTCCCAGGGCTCATTGACCCCCTTCCATCACACAAAAATGAGAACAAAAAGGTACATACCTGGCTCCATAACAGCAGCATCTGGTGTGTAGAGTTACCTGGTGGATGGATTTATGAACCTTAGAGAGGAGGACCCAGGCCCATAAGGCACTCTAACCACATCATCTATGGTATTAAGTATAAGCCAATCAAAACCCACCCAAACCTTACCATACTGCCATACGGGTGCCACTTGCAGCCTTAAGGGCTATTGGGGTGGTAGGCAGGTGGGTAGACAGTACTTGCAAATTTTGAAAAACTGCAAATGCGGTTTTTTGCCTGTCAAAAGGCAGGGGAGGCAGGAGAGGGCAGCTGAAGAGGCAGAAGGCGGTAGCTGGAGCGCCGGCAGGTGAAGAAAATCACTCGCAGTCTGCTCCAACTGCCTCTTCCTGTAGTAAAGTTGGGCTACACCAATCAGGAGCTGCTTTGACACGGAGCTCCTCATTGGTGTAGCCCGACTTTACCACAGGAAAAGGTGGTCAGAGCAGACCGCGAATGAGTGAGTCCGCTATTCGTGAACCGTGAATTCGCAGGGGAACACTATAGTAGGTTTTGAGGGAGGTTTTTTTTTTTGGGGGGGGGAGAAAACCATAAATTATAAGGGGGTTAGGGTGAGATATACATCTGACACCCTTTATGTGAAGTTCACAGCAGTGCCCTCTAAAGTGCCCCACTACTCTGTTCAGATGTATATGTGGCCAATCCATTACTATGCTGGCCCCCCTCCCATGTCCACATGGTCTGGATTAAGACATTTTGAACATGGATGTTTTGGTATTTGAAAATGGTCCAACAAGTTAGATGTTCCAAAGGCAAGACGTCCAAATAGGTCATTAAAAAAATATATATATATTTTTTTTTTTGGATCGTCTAGCAGTTTCAAAAATGGATGTTTCCCTGCCCCAATATTTTGACGTCTTGCGGGATACGTCCAAAGTCATGCTTCCACACATTACTGAAGTTTAGTAAAAGGATGTCAATGTTCATTCTGTGATCTCTTCTTCCTCCTCTCTGCTGTTGCAATGGGCGTTGGTTGTAACGGAGTTATTGCACTCAAGCAGAATGCCTAGTTGCTTCTTGTTCGGTATATTTCTTTATATTGTGGATTTGGAGATGACCTACTTTGGGCACTGAATGATTCCAAAATGTATTTTTAGATTCTTTTTTTCTTCTGGGATGTTTCATCACAGTATGTTTCATGAGATTTTTTTTTTTCTTGTTTTTAAAAAAAAGGTGAAAAAAAGAAAAAACAAATGGCAAACTTATTTGATGAAGAGAAAAACTGAAAGAAAAGGTCAGCAAAGACGAAATGTAGACTGTGTGTAGAAAGAGAGGAAACTGTAGACCACATTATCAACAGCTGCAGCAAAACACAGGAAATAACGTGATAGTCATCACACTAATCTGCTTCCCTATGCGCGATCGCTGTGAATGTCGAGCAAATCGACCGGGCATCTTCTTGAAAGATTCGGGCTTTGATACTTCCCTGATGCAGATAATCGAGGATGTTTGGGATTTAAACTACCTGCCTGCTTTGTAAAGAAGGTTTTTTTTCTGTGTTTGAATTATGTTCAATTTATTTAATAAAAATGATTGGGGGAGAGGGTTATGCAAAGCACAAAGGGAAGGTTTGTTTGTTTTTTAACCTCTAAATGAACAAGTACCGAACATTGATAACTATTTGTTCAGTTAGATATAACTTCAGTTTGTAGATTTCTTTTTCTTGCTTTGAGATTAGTTGGTATATTTGGTTTACTAGTCTTTAAGCCTGTTACATTAACGGGTGCTAGAATAGATGTGTCTGTCTGTCTGTGTTTCTTTATCTCTCTCTCCTTGGCCGCTGTCTGTATCCTTCTGTCTCCCCCTCCCCCCCCCCTGAGCAAAGCTGTGTGCCCCCAGCACCCACCTCCCCCCCAAATGTCTCTCCATGGCCCTCTTCTGTCTTCCTCCCCCCCCAAGTGCAAAGCTGTCTGTCCCCAGCACCCCTCCCCCAACGCAGCCCCCTTTTTCTATCTCTCCATGGCCCCTTTTGTCTCCCCCAGCACACCCCTCCCCCCTAACCCTCTCCCTGTCTCTTCATGGCACCTTCTGTCTTCCCCCCCCCCCCCCCCCCCGAGCAAAGCTCTTGTATGCTTCCTCTCCTCCAGACCTCATTCCCTCCCCCAACTTTTTCTTTCTTTGTCTGTCTTTCTCTGATTCCGTGCCCCATTTTTTACTTTGTTTCTGGTTCCCTGTCCCCCCTCCTTCTTTCTTCCTTCCTCCGTGCCCCATTTTTTTTCTGGCTCCCTGTCCCCACCCCACCTTCTTTCTTTCTTTCTTCCTTCCTTCCTGCCCTCCCCCATGCCACCGCCGCCGCGGAATAGGCTGCTGCCGCTATCGGAAACAGGCCATCTCCCTGCTTCTCTTCTGCCCGATGTCAATTCTAACGTCGGAAAGGACGTTCCGGGCAGCCAGGCAGCGATTGGCTAGCCAGAACGTCCTCTCTACGTCAGAATTGATGTCGGGCCACCAGAGTTGGTCGGCCCTGCAGGGAGAACAGTGGACCGACCGCCCCCCCCCCCCCCCCACTTGGTACGCCACTGGAGCAGCAGCGTGTCTGGCGGCTCGTCAGGCGATGGAGAGGGCAGGGGGTACTAGCGGCCGGCAGCTGCCGCTCCGCAGGTGGAAAGCAGGGAAGGTCAGACCGTAAGCCGCGCATGCACAGCGCACGGAAAACGGACCCACGCTTAGGAACTGCGCATGTGCGGCTTACCGTTTTATTATATTAGATGTTACCTATTACAACTTACCTTTTTTATCTTGGTTATTTTCTTTCATATACAGATTACAATATGCCAGATTTCACAGTGATAAAACTGAAATGAGAATGGCCTGTTTTAATATCAAAATCAGATGATAGTTGGATTGGAGAAAAAACCAAGTACTGTAAAACCTTGGATTGCAAGATTCAATTTTAACTTGATATACAAGCAATGTCTTGCAATACAAGTGCATAAAGTATACACACATCACAACTGAGCAGATGGTTCTTCTCTCTCTGATGCTGCGGGAGTGTAGTGGCTGTTCTAAACAGGCAAAGTCTTGCAATATGAGTACATACAATATACACGCGTCGCATCATCACAACTGAGCGGATGGTTCTTCTCTCTCGGACGCTGCAAGAGTGTAGTGACTGTTCTATACATAAGAACAAGGTCTTGCAATACAAGTATGTATAGTATTTTGTAGTAAAGTTTTTGGGTTGTGGAACGAATCATCCAAGTTTCCATTATTTCCTATAGGGAAATTGGCTTTGATATACGAGTGCTTTGGATTACAAGCTTGCTTCTGGAACGAATTATGCTCATAAACCAAGGTTTTACTGTACTGGGATTTACAGTTTATTATACATTTGTTCTACTGCTTTACCTTAATAAGAATTCAGTGGTTTACAATATTAAATGAAAGATAAAGAGGGAAAGGAATGCCATTAAATAGGTTGGACAGAAAATATACAACACAGAACAAAAATTGAAATGGGAAAAATCTGAAGAGAAATCAAGGAGGGTTTGAGGACCATCAAATTGCTTAACCTGAGGGACCACAGAGCAAGAACAAGGAGATAAACCCCACAAAAAACCAAGAATGATATAAGTGGGGACAGAACTGTGCACATGAACCAGGGATAACTTGAAATAAATAGGTCATACAGTCTTTGATCGTATATTCAGTCTGTGTTGCACAATAGAGACTGTTGTATTAACATTTTAATACATATCTATTTATTTCAAGTTATCCCTGGTTCATGTACACAGTTCTGTCTCCACTGAAGGACTAGCATACCTTATGAGCGAAAATAAAATGAACCTTTATTTGGCAAGGCTTATATTATGCAATTCTTAGGTCAATGGGTAGGACTTAATTTGTAGAGGACATAACGAGTCAACTGCTCTTTCAAACAGAATATAATTTAAAATATATTTTATTTTATTTAAAATATTTATTATCCGCCTGAAACCTAGGCAGCTTATAATAAAAACTGGTGCAAAATCATTAAAACAAGCAACACATTTAAAATAAAAATTACTTCCAAGAAATTAAATCAATGGTAATACAGAGATCACCCCTAAACTCTTTATTTCAGTTAAATGCCTGGGGCTTTAACAGTTTCCTAAACCCAAACATATTTTCACAAAAACGTAAAATCCCAGGCAAGCCATTGCACAAAACGGACCCAGCCACATCAACATAATGTACCTTGCCTCTTCTTCCCACTTCTAACATACGACTCGCAGATCTCAATGTATGCAGAATATCATTAAAATAAGCAGGCAGTCTGTTATATATCCCCAGATGGACAAATTTCAAGATCTTATATGGTATATGAAATTGTAACTGGGAGCCAGTGAAGCTTCTTTGCTATAGGTGATATATGATCAAACTTGATGCTCCCATCAACATGCGAGCAGCAGAATTTTCTAGGATACAATATCTTATATTCTGCATGCAGACAAAAAGTTCTGGGTGGATTACAAGAAACTAGTTATTTCCAGAAATTGCAGTACAGTATACTAACATTTCAAAATCAAAACTTAGAGACCTTTATCCTAAAATATCTTACAAGTCTTCACAGAAAAAAACCCCCTCCAAAGCATTAAAAAAACTTTTTAAAAAAACCTTTTAGATGTTTCCTGGACTGCAAATAGCAAGATTCCAATTTTAAGTGCTTGATAAGCAAAAGAAAAATCACATCATTCTGTTAAATTTGATCGCCTTAACTGATGGACAGCATAGATGATGATCAAACAAGCTTCTAGACATTCTTGAAGAATAGTCTCTCTTAAACTGTGTGCCCCGAAGAGATTCCGGGTGTACCACAAGAGTTTCCACAATTTTACTTTATTTTTAAAAATTCCCTCCATAAGTATACACTAGAATAGATGACATGTACATCACGTACACAAGTGTGTGACAGTGTTATGGGCATCTGCGTGTATAAGGATATAACTGCTTAGACAAGCATTTTTTGACATGATTGGCCCTTGAAAATTAAAGGCGTGACTTTATTTTTATTATTTATGCAGTAGTTATCCTACCTTGAGCAACAAAGCAATCGAGGCTTTTCAAACATTTGAATCTTATCTTTGCAAACTTGGATTTTCTGCTCCGACAGAAATTAAATCAAAAAAGAGAATGACTGCAGATGATGGATGATGAAATGCATGCTTGCTTTTTGACTATCGAGCTACGTTTTTGAGTTAAATTTGCACTCAAAACAAGCTCATCCATCGCATTGATTAGCAAGTCTATTCTATCTACTTTAGTTTCACCATTGTTACAATTACCCATATGTAGCTTAAAGAACTTTAAATAACTCTCAAATGTAATTTTTTGTTGGTTTTGCAATTTTATAATTTCAATTATAATGTGCCGCAAAAAAACATTTGCTCCATTTAGTGTGCCAGAGCTAAAAAGAGTTTGCGAGAAACTGTTCTAGAAGGATTAAGAATGATAGCAGTGAGTTTCAACAGAGAGCCATTGCAATTGCATTAGTGAGGTAGTTACCCTACCACATTTTCTAACAATTTTTCTGAGCATCTTGTGTATTAAATATTGCAGTAATCTAGTTGGGATAAAATTTACTGCCTGTATAAATAATCTTAAACTGATCAGGATATAATAAATGCCTAATATGACAAAATTGTCTGAATCAGTCATATTTTCTGAGCAATGTTATTAATCTGAGTTTCCATGGAAAGGCAGGGATCTAATAAGGCTGTCTGAGAAAGTTATAGCCATCAAATGCTAATGCAACAAAAAGAAATCCAACAAGGCCTGCAGAAAACCAAGCAACAAGCAAGAAACAAAACACAATCTGCAGACTATGTACAGGATGCAGGCCAAGTTTATTATACCAGAAGAAATGCAGTAAATATACAACCTAATTACCAACCAAGGTCCGTGTTTCAGATAACACGCCTTCCTCAGGGGTCCATGGTAAGTAAGGTATGGGTCAGACTGCAATAAGGGTATCAAACGAACGCCTTCCTGAATCAAAGCCTCAAAATGCAAGAGCGTCGCAATAGCCCCTTCCATAGCATGCCAATAAATGATTTGGACATAGGTATGAGGTTATTAAATTTGCGGACGATACAAAGTTGTACAGAGCAGTGAAGACACAGGGGGATTGCGAAGATCTGCAACGTGACATAATCAGGATCGAGGAATGGGCTTTGACATGGCAGATGAGGTTCAACGTGGATAAGTGTAAAGTGATTCATGTTGGTAACAAAAATCTCATGCACAAATACAGGATGTCCGGGGCGGTACTTGGAGAGACCTCCCAGGAGAGAGACTTAGGAGGTCTGATCGACAAGCCGATGAAGCTGTCCGCACAATGTGCAGTGGCGGCGAAAAGGGCGAACAGAATGCTGGGAATGATAAAGAAGGGGTCACAAACAGATTGGAGAAGGTTATCATGCTGCTGTACCAGGCCATGGTGCGCCCTCACCTGGAGTACTGCGTCCAGCACTGGTCGCCGTACATGAAGAAGGACATGGTACTACTCGAAAGAGTCCAGAGAAGGGCGACTAAGATGGTTAAGGGGCTGGAGTTGCTGTCACATAGTGAAAAATTAGAGAAACTGGGCCTTTTCTTCCTCGAACAGAAGAGATTGAGAGAGGACATGATCGAAACATTCAAGGTATGAAGGGAATAGACTTAGTAGATAAGGACAGGTTGTTCACCCTCTCCAAGGTAGGGAGAACGACTGGGCACGGCTAAAGTTAAAAGGGGATAGATTCCGTACAAACGTAAGGAAGTTCTTCTTCACCCAGAGAGTGGTAGAAAACTGGAACGCTCTTCCGGAGTCTGTCATAGGGGAAAACACCCTCCAGGGATTCAAGACAAAGTTAGACAAGTTCCTGCTGAACTGGAACGTACTCAGGTAGGGCTAGTCTCAGTTAGGGTGCTGGTCTTTGACCAGAGGACCACCACGTGAGCAGACTGCTGGGCACGATGGACCACTGGTCTGACCCAGCAGCAGCAGTTCTTATGAAAATGGAAAGTTTTTTTTCATACAATTATGGAAAAATAAACCAAAGATAAAGAACAGTGGAAGAATTAAAAGGTACAAAACCAGAGCAGTGAGAGCAGTGCACTTTTAATCTGCAGCTCAAGACAAGTATTCACCATCACATCCCACCTGGGTTTTTTAATGAACAGTTTAGGTTGCGCTACAGGGCTGGTGGGGAACACAAAGCAGAAAAGCATTTAAGAGCTAGATTCTCATAAGCATACAGGTGTGTCTAACTCCAATGATGTGCTGACAGATTCAGAAAGAAAAGCTGGAATTTTCAGCACAAGATCTCATATTAAAAAGGAGACTTAACAATTCTAAGTATATAGTTATGTCTATTGAGTGCTTTTAAATACTGAATGTTATTGAATTTTGTCAAAGTCAATGTTTGTTTAATAAAGTTTTTTTAAAGCATTTGCCTTTGCATAAAGAAAGATGCTTTTGATGGTTAGTTTATATAAAAAGAGAACTTGTACATGAATAAGTGGTAGGCAGCCCAAAAATGCATAATTTTCCAGGTGTTCAACTGCAAGCTTTCCCTGACCTACAAAGCAGAATACACCTGTAAATCTAAAATCAAGACAAGATGGAGTCGGTCCAGAGGAAGGCTACTAAAATGGTGTGTGGTCTTCATGATAAGGCCTATGGGGACAGACTTAAAGATCTCAATCTGTATACTTTGGAGGAAAGGCGGGAGAAAGGAGATATAATAGACATGTTTAAATACCTACGTAATATAAATGCACATGAGTCAAATCTTTTTCATTTGAAAGGAGACTCTGGAATGAGAGGGCATAGGATGAAGTTAAGAGATGATAGGCTCCGGAGTAATCTAAAAAAATACTTTTTTACGGAAAGGGTGGTATATATGTGGAACAGTCTCCAGGAAGAGGTATTGGAAGCAGAGACTATGTCTGAATTCAAGAGGGCCTGGGATAAGCACGTGGGATCTTTCGGAGAGAGAAAGAGATAATGGTTACTGTGGATGGGCAGAGTAGATGGGCCATTTGGCCTTTATCTGCCGTCATGTTTCTATGTTTCTAATTAGATGCTATCGAAATTTAGTTGCCTACCATTTGTTTGTCAGCAAGATGCCACTATTGAGAGATACAGATTTTATTTTATATCGTTTTACTACCCCACCACTCAAAAAGTGTGAAATAACAATACACCATTTATTAAACATTATGATTAGAGGAAGGGAAAATACACAATGTAACTGAGGATCCAGCCTGGCAGAAGAGACGGGCTCAAACTGGAAAAGTTACATATGCCCTCATTATTCACAGGCTAATTAACAATCACAATGAGACAGATGACTTTTGATTGAACGGAGCTTTTAAAAAGCAATGCGATTTGATTAATTTTCCTCCTCAAAGAAAGATATTCCATGTTGAGTGGCTGCGTCTTATAACACATCTCAAAGCTTTGAAGGAACAGTGACATGCCACCATTTCTAGATTTTATTTTATTTTTTATCATCACATTTTCACAAAGGCAAAGGTTCTTTCAATAACTAATTTGCTGAATCTTTACAAAGCTATGCACATACTAGTTGTTGAGAACCACTTAGCCCTTTGCAGGCCTCTTCAATCTCCAATCTTCAGTCATCTTCCTCCCTTGCTCATTCCATCGTTCTGCATTTGTTTCAAGCATGCTTGAACTCCATCACAATTTGGTTTCTGGTAGATATTAAACCTATGATAGCACCATCGAAAATGACAGCAGATAAAGACCATTTGGTTCATAAAGTCTGCCCATTCATATCATAAGAACATAAGAATAGCCATACTGGGTCATACCAATGGTCCATCTAGCCTAGTATCCTACTTCCATAGTGGACAATCTAGGTTACAAGTACCTGGCAAACCCCCAAATAGTATCATAAGAACATAACAGCCTTACTGGGTCAGACCAACAGTCTATCAAGCCCCATAGCCTGTTCTCGTGGTGGCCAATCCAGGTCACTAGTACCTGCCCAAAACCCATAGAGGAGCAACGTTCCATGCCACCAATCCAGGGCAAGCAGTGGTTTTCTCCATGTCTTTCTCAATAACCGACTATAGACTTTTCCTCCAGGAACTTGTCCAAACCTTTCTTAAAACCAGCTACACTATCCGCTCTTACCACATCCTCTGGCAATGCGTTCCAGAGCTTAACTATTCTCCGAGTGAAAAAATATTTCCTCCTATTGGTTTTTAAAGTATTTCCCTGTAACTTCATCTGCTATCTCCTCATCCACCTAACAGATCCCACATGACTGTCCCATGCTTTCTTGAATTCCGACACTGCCCTCATCTCCAATACCTCCACCAGGAATTTGTTCCACACATCTACACCCTTTCCGTAAAGTAGCTCCTTAGAATCCTTTGGAGCCTATCCTTCTTCAATGTCATCATATGCCCTCTTGTTCCAGAGCTTGTTTTCAGTTGCAAGCGGGCTATCTCATGTGCCTTTATCAAATTGGGTAAAGATAACTCCTATGTCAGCTAATAAATGGGAGGGCACTGAGCAACTTTAGAACAAAACAGAATACTCATAAGAAAGAACTTCAGTAACTTAGCGACAAGAAGCTGAACTGCTTATCCATCAGTTACATCATAATCTGTGTGAAACGGTGCTTCAGTGGAGCTCCATGTATATAAATGTTCAGTAGCTCAGTATCCTCTCTTGTGACCATTCATTGATTATTGTAATGCTTTTTACTTGGGATTGGTCCCTGTTATGATAAAGTTTGTTATTAAGGCCTTAAAACTTGCTCAAAATGCTGCTGCATGCATTATTGCTTGTTTCGTGGTCTGAGCATATTACACCAATTTTGAGAGAACTACATTGGCTACCCATTACTATTAATTATTTCCATAGTGCTACCAGACGCACGCAACGGTGTACAGAGTCACAAAGAGTAAGAAAACAGTCCCTGCTTGAAAGAGCTTACAATGTAAACAGGCAAGACAGACAAACAGGATGTCATGGATATAGTTAAGGGGAACGGTTAATCAGCTGGCTGGGTTGGAGGGCAGAGGAGTAGGGTTAAGGATTGAAGGCTTTATCAAAAAGGGTTGGTTTTCAGTCTGCTTTTAAACAAGGGAAGGGAAGAGGCTTGACAAACAAACTCAGGTAATTTATTCCAGGCTTAGGGGGAGGCTAGATGAAAGGAACAAAGTCTGGAATTGGCAGTGGAGGAGAAGGGTAACGTTAAGAGTGACTTATCGGAGTTCTCTGGGAGGTGTATAAGGAGAGAGAAGCGAGGAGAGATATTGAAGGGCAGCAGAATGAACACACTTGTAGGTCAGCAATAAGATCTTGAACTGTATACGATGGCAGATAGGGAGCCAGTGAAGTGACTTAAGGAGAGGGGTGACATGAGCGTAGCAAGGTTGGTAGAAGATGAGTCGTGCAGCAGTTTTGCACAGATTGTAAAGGGGAGAGGCAAAACTGCGGGATATCAGTTAGGAGTAGATTGCAGTAATCTAAGTGTGAGGTTATGAGAGCTTGGACAAGGGTCCAGGTAGTGTGCTCAGAGAGGAAGGGGTGAATTTTGGTGATATTGAAGAGATAGAAGTGACATGTCTTAGCAGCTTGTTGGATACGTGTAGAAAATGAGAGGTCAGAATTGAAGACGACTCCAAGGTTCCGAGCAGAGGAGACTGGAACAATGATAGTATTATTTACCAAGATTAGTATGCCGAGATTAAATTAGAGATTCTCTGTGCAATTTTTAAGCTGCTGAATGATGATGGTCCTATGGTCTTGCGATCATTGTTACATTTTTATCAGTCAACACGGAACCAACGGTCTATGGATAAGTTGTGCCTGGATGTGCCTCCATTGAGTGCAGTAAAGTTGTCTGGGCATCGTAACAGGGATCTATCTGTTGGAACAAATTATCTTTGGCATTAAGGCAGGCTTCCAGTGTGTTACAGTTCAGGAAGGGCTTACAAACTACTGTTTGCACAAATTTTTGAAACATGAATTAGTGTATTTTGCATGAGAGTTAATGTTACTAGATTTGGCAATTCATATTTTTAATGTTCTTTGCTATATTGTAGATTTGTTTGATTGTATGTCTATGTTTTTTTCAGAAGAGAGATAAATCCTTCTTCAGGTATATCAGTGATAGAAGTAAAAACTCTGGCGGGATTGTACGTCTTAGGAAACCAAATGGAGACTATGTGGAAAAGGATTCCGAAAAAGCCCAACTATTAAATGAATACTTCAGCTCAGTCTTCACCCATGAAGCGCCGGGGCTTGGCCCTCAACTACAGACAAGGGCTGACTCAGTTGACCCGTTTAGTAACTTCGAGTTTACACCCAGCAGTGTCTACGATGAGCTGTCAAAACTCAAGATTAACAAGGCAATGGGGCCTGACAACCTACACCCCAGGGTGCTTAGGGAGTTGAGTGATGTCTTGGCAGAGTCACTGTCGGCGCTCTTCAACCTCTCCCTTAGTACAGGAAGCGTCCCGTTGGACTGGAGGACGGCTAATGTCAATCCACTCCACAAGAAAGGCTCAAAGATGGAGACAGCAAACTACAGACCAGTGAGTCTAACATCGATAGTGAGCAAACTAATGGAAACTCTAATCAAACACCAATTGGATAAGATCCTGGATGAGGAAAATCTACGGGACCCCCGTCAACATAGATTTACTAAGGGGAGATCATGCCAATCCAACCTGATCAGCTTCTTTGACTGGGTGACGGGGAAGCTGGATGTTGGGGAGTCCCTGGACATCGTGTACCTGGACTTTAGCAAAGCATTCGATAACGTACCACACCGCAGGTTGCTGAGCAAGATGAGTTCTATAGGATTAGGTGACACATTGACGAAATGGGTTAGGAACTGGCTTGATGGTAGGCTTCAAAGGGTAGTGGTGAACGGCACTCCCTCAGAAATGAAGGAGGTGATCAGTGGAGTGCCACAGGGCTCGGTCTTGGGACCGACCCTATTCAATATCTTTATAAGAGACTTGGCAGAAGGGCTTTGAGGTAAAATAGCATTATTCGCCGATGACGCCAAACTAAGTAATGTAGTGGGCAAATGCACAATGGACGAAGATTCAATGCCCGACAACATGATGCACGACCTACTCCTACTGGAGCGCTGGTCTAGGACCTGGCAACTTAGCTTCAATGCCAAAAAATGCAAAATCATGCACCTAGGCAACCATAATCCATACAAGACTTATACCCTTAATGGTGAGATCCTAACAAGAACGGTAGCAGAACGGGACTTGGGGGTGATCGTCAGTGAGGACATGAAGGCTGCCAGTCAGGTAGAGCAGGCCTCATCCAAGGCAAGACAGATCCTAGGTTGCATACGCAGGGGTTTCGTCAGCCGTAAGCCGGAAGTCATTATGCCATTGTATAGATCCATGGTGAGGCCCCATATGGAATACTGTGTGCAATTCTGGAGGCCACATTATCGCAAAGATGTGCTGAGATTGGAGTCGGTTCAGAGAATGGCCACCTGGATGGTCTCGGGACTCAAAGATCTCCCGTACGAAGAACGGTTAGACAAACTGCAGCTATACTCGCTCGAGGAACGCAGAGAGAGGGGGGACATGATCGAGACGTTCAAGTATCTCACGGGTCGCATCGAAGCGGAAGAAGATATCTTCTTTTTCAAGGGACCCACGGCAACAAGAGGGCATCTGTGGAAAATCAGAGGCGGGAAACTACGAGGTGACACCAGGAAATTCTTTTTCACTGAAAGGGTGGTTGATCGTTGGAATAGTCTTCCACTGCAGGTGATTGAGGCCAGCAGCGTGCCTGATTTTAAGGCCAAATGGGATCGACACGTGGGTTCTATTCATTAGGCAAAGGTAGGGGAGGGTCATTAGGGTGGGCAGACTAGATGGGCCGTGACCCTTATTTGCCGTCTATTTCTATGTTTCTATCCACATAAAATTGTTGGATATGCGGACCATAAATTTTTAAATAAATAAAAATGTGAAAAATAAGTAAAAAAAAAAAAAAAAGAATAAATTGTGCTGCAATTCAAAGGTGCCAGAAACTTAAAAATGGTAAATTCAAATACTTATCTTGTGGCTGAATTTTTAAGACTTACAAATTTAAATTAGTTGCTACTCCTATTGGAATTATGTTTTCATTCATGTGCATTTATGCCACAGAGATATTTAAATGTCTCAATCGTACCCCCTTCTATATTGAGATCTATGAGTGTCTCTATATGCTTTAAGATGAAGACCACTGACCATTTTAGTAGCTGCCCTCTGGACTATCTTAATTGCAGATTTCTGAAGGTGCAGTCAGAACTACACAGTACCATAAATGCACCATTGCCTCCTTTTTCCTGCTGGCCATTGTTCTCCCTGTGCACCCAAATAACCTTCTGGCTTTGGCTGTTGTCCTACATGTTTGACCACTTTAAGACAAGACAATGAAACCATTTGCGCAATGTGCGATGGCAGCGAAAAGGGCAAACAGAATGCTAGGAATGATTAAGAAGGGGATCACAAACAGATCGGAGGTTATCATGCCACTGTACTGGGCCATGGTGCGCCCTCACCTGGAATATTGCGTCCAATATTGGTCGCCGTACATGAAGAAGGATATAGTATTACTTGAAAGGGTCCGAATAAGAGCGACAAAAGTGGTTAAGGGACTGGAGTTGCCGTACAATGAGAGGCTAGAGCAACTGGGCCTCTTCTCCCTTGAAAAGAGGAGACAGAGGGGACATGATCGAAACATTCAAGATATTGAAGGGAATTGACTTAGTAGAGAAAGATTGTTCACCCTCTCCAAGGTGAAGAGAATGAGAGGGCACTCACTAAAGTTAAACGGGGATAGATTTTGTACGAACATAAGGAAGTTCTTTTTCACTCAGAGAGTAGTAGAAATCTGGAACACCCTTCCAGAGGCTGTTATAGGGGAAAACACACTCCAGGGATTCAAGAAATGGTTAGATAAGTTCCTGCTGGACTGGAACATATGTTGGTAAGGCTAGACTCTAGTAGGCTACTGGTCTTTGAGCTAAGGACCGCCGCGTGAGCAGACTGCTGGGCATGATGGACCACTGGTCTGACCCAGCAGCGGCAATTCTTATGTTATTAATGATCACCCCCAAATCTCATTCTTCTTTTATGCACAGAAGTACAAAAGAACTGCCATATTGGGGCAGACCGAATGTCCACTAAGCGCAGTATCCAGTTTCCAACAATGGCCAACCCAGGTTCCAAGTACCTAAGCTAGATCCCAAGTAGTAAAACAGATTTTATGCTGCTTATCCTAATAAGCATTGGATTTCTCCAAGACATCTCAATAATGGCCTATGGACTACTCTTTAAGGAAATTATCCAAACCTTTTTTAAACCCTAAGCTGATTTCATATTCTTTGGCAATGAATTACAGAGTTTAATTACACATTGTGTGAAGAAATATTTTCTCCAGTTTGTTTTAAATCTACTACTTAGTAGCTTCAACGCATGCCCACTAGTCATAGTATTTTGGAAAAAGAATAAACAAGCAATTCACGTCTACCCTTTCCAATATTTTATAGACCTCTATCATATCTTCCCTGAGCTGTCTCTTCTCCAAGCTGAAGAGCCCTAGCCGCTTTAGCCTCTCTTCATAGGGAAGTCATTCCATCCCTTTTATCATTTTCATTGTTCTTCTCTGTATCTTTTCTAATTCTGCTATATCTTTTTTGAGATACGGCGACCAGAACTGCACACAGTATTTGAGGTGCGGCCATACCATAGAGTGATACAAGGGCATTATAACATTTTCATCTTTGTTCTCCATTCCTTTCCTGATAATTCCAAGCATTCTATTTGCTTTCTTAGCTGCTACATATTGAGCTGAGGGTTTTAACATATCCTCGACACCTAGATCCTTTTCCTGGGCAGTGATTACTAACATGGAACCCTGTATCACATAGCTATAATTCAGGTTCCTCTTACCCACATGCATCAATTTGCACTTGCTCACATTAAACATCATCTGACATTTTGATGCCCAGTCTCCCAAAGTCCTCTTGCAATTTTTTACAATCCTCTTGCAATTTAACAACTTTGGACAACTTTGTGTCATAAGCAAATTTAACTCTCTCACTAGTTATGCTCATCTCTAGATCACTGATAAATATGTTAAAAAAAACAGCGGTTCCAGCACAGATCCCTGGGGACCCCATTATTTATTTAATCTTTTATTTAGCCCGTCCTCCCAAAGGAGCCCAGAACGGGTTACAAAGGTACATTCACAGTATAGAAGGACAAAATTATTGAAAGACATTTTTGGCAGACATAGCTTAGAAGAATTTGCAGCATTCGTAGAAGATATTACATGGCATTCACTGTACTAACAGAACATAACATAATTGTACTAAAGTTTTAGTGTTGTAAGCGAGTACATGATTGGTGGTTGGCAATTTAGGTCCCGTGTGTAGCGTCGGTCATTATGGAGCTCGTGAGTAGCATTGGACATTATGGACAGAAGTCGTATGAGGTACTTTGTCAAATGCCTTTTGAAAATTCAAATATACAACATCAGCCGGTCCACCTTTATCCACATGTTCATTCACTCCTTCAAAGAAATGCAGTAGATTGGTGAGGCAAGATTTCCTTTGACTAAATCCAGGTGGAAGCAGATTTGAACATCACTCGTTACCTGTCCAATTTTGCATAGTCATTCAAGTTCTTATATTAACCTTTAAAGTCATTCACTAGATCCCTTGGTATTTGACACAAGTGATGAAAGTCTCTCAGACCTGGCTAATATAACAGACTGTGTCTTCTGTATCTACTGTGAATGTGATTTTGTGAGCTCACAGGAAGACGGGATAGAAATCTAAATAAATAAAATGAATGCTGTGATTATCAACAGATGAGTTATCACACATAGACTATGCAAACACGAGAGCATCTGTGATTTTGGTTGCAGGTGTATTATAATGGAATAATTTGATAGGACCACTGAGGTTACTTTCCAATATCCAGAAATTTAAGATGCTATTTAAAACAACTTTGTTTGTGGAGGCTTTTAACTGAGTGGGCTGTGATATAAATTGTATTTTAGATAACTTATTTGTTTATTTGTACGTTATATGATGACTTTGTAGTTTATAAACCACTTAGGTTTAAGTGGGTTAGGAATTTTTTAAAAAAAGAAATCTATGTTGGATTTATCTTATTAATCCATGCTTATGTAGATATTCTGTCATTTTGTTCTTTCTAATAGTCTCTACCATTTTGTCTGGCACCAACATCAGACTCACTGATCACCTCTGGAACCCTTTTTAAAAATTGGCATCACGTTGGCCACCCTCCAGTCTTCCAGTACTATGCTGGATTTTAGAGAAAAATTACAAATAGCTAACAATAACTCCGCACGTTCATTTTGCAATTCTATCAGCACTCTGGAATGTATATCATCTTATCCAGGCGATTTGCTACTGTTCAATTTGTCAAATTGACCCATTACATCTTCCAGTTTTAGAGATTTGTATGAGTTTCTCTGATTCATCAGAACTGAATACCCATTTCTGGCACCGGTAACTCCCACACATCTTTCTCGGTGAAGACTGAAGCAAAGAATGCATTTAATCTTTCAGCTATGGCCTTGTTTTCCCCGAGAGCCCCTTTTAGCCCTCAGTCGTCTAGCAGTCCAACCAATTCTGTTCTTGGCTTCTTGCTTTCAATATACCTAAAAAAAAAAAAAAAAAAAAATAGATTTTACTGTTTATTTCCAGTGCAATCCTCTTTTCTTTTCAAGGTCTTTTTTTGCCGTCCTTAGAGCCTTACCATTCCTTGTCCTGTTTACAATTATTTTCAGTCGGATCATTTTTCCATTTTCTGAAGGATTCTCTTTTGGCTCTAATAGCTTCCTTCACCTCACTTGTTAACCATACCAGCTGCCGTTTGGTCTTCCTTCCTCCTTTAATACATGGAATATATCTAGTCTGGGCTTCCAGGATGATATTTTTGAATAATATCCATGCCTGATGTAAATTTTTGACCTTTATAGCCGCTCCTCTAGTTTCTTTTTTTTACCATTCTCTTCATGTTATCAGTCTCTTTAAAAATGAAATACTGTTGTATTGGATTTCCTTTGTGAACTTATTCCATGGATTATATCAAATCTGATCACGTTAAGATCACTGTTATCAAGTGGCCCCAGCACCGTTACCTCCTGCACCAATTCATGCACTCCACTATGAACTGGGTCTAAAATTGCTCTCTCATTGGTTCCTGAACCTGCTGCTCTATAAAGTAGTCCTTGATTTCATCAAGGATTTTTATTTCCCTAGCATGCCCTGATGTTACATTTACCTAGTCAATATCACCCATTATTATTGTGTTAACCAATTTGTTACCCTCCCTAATTTCTAATAACATTTCAAAACAATACAATACAACTTCGTGTATCCTGCAATTTTCTGCGTGGAATCAATGCAGCTCATAACAAGAGGGGTTTTTACATTAGTGACTGTAGGATAGAGATAAGCAAATCTAACATGGATAGCTTAGGTATGAGATAACACTGATGAGATGGGGGATGAAGTCCTCAAAAAGTGTTTAGTTTGTTCATCCTGGTCAAGCAGATGGTAGTACACTCCTATCACTATCTTTTTCCTCTTTACACATGGAATTTCTACCATAGGGATTCCAGGGTGTGTTTCTGATCCTGTATTTTCAATCCATTCGAGGCCCTCCTTAGCATATAACACTAATCCTCCACCAATTTGATCCACCTTATCATGGCGTTATAGTTTGCACCCTACTATGACAGTGTCCCATTGGTTATCTTCCTCCCACCAGGTCTCAGAGATGCCTATTATATCTATCTTTTCATTTGGTGTGCAATATATTCTAACTCTCCCATCTTGTTTCTTAGGCTTCTGGCATTTGCATACGGACATTTCAAATAATTTTTATTTCTATTTACAATTTGCTCAGCAGTTGGCAGAGATAATTTGCAATCTTTAAAATCAGCCTGTTCCAAGGCTTTGGAGGACTGAATGGGAGCTGAGCCCCACAGCACGTGGAACATGGCTGCTCCTCAACCAGTAAATCCATGCAAAAAATCCAGGGCTAGAATGGCCTGGGGCATCCATGAGAGGTGAACTCTAAGCAAATCGAGTGGTTTTGAGGAAGAAAAAATGTTAAAATAAAAAAAGATTGCTAAAAATCCAAGATGGCCACCACCAAGAAATTTGCACCAAAAACTGGCCATTGGAGCTAAATCCAAAATAAAAAATAGTGATTTTAGGGTTAGAGAAGAGGGTTACTCAGTCCTTACTTCAGAAACCCTTAGAAATGAAATTTCCAGAATTCCCATTTTCCCCATAGGGAATAATGGGCTTACCTACCGTGTGACTTCTGGTGCTCTTCAGTTTGTAGCAGCCTGCCTGCAGGGAAAATATTTCTGCCTCAGGAATGGGGAATCAAGTTGGCGTCGGATTAAGTTGCTTATGAAGTGGCTCCTGCATGTTTGACAATTACTTAAATACTTTTAAGCATTGCAATATTTACCTTTGTTTCCGGAGATGTTGAAGCGCAGGGGAAAACAGGAGTGATCTTCCTGCCTCCTCTGCTACTTCTTTAACGCGCCAAACAGCGATAACTTTCTATGCTGTTCCAGTTAAGATTGGAAGCTTCTGCTGACCGAGGTGGGCAGACCTCGGCCCTGGACGGTGATATTTCGCTGAGCCCATTGGATCCTGGAGTTCCTCCAAGTTCTGGAATGATGTTGGGGATGCCTACAGCTTTACAGGATGCGCCAGAGTTGCTATCTCCATCTATGCTGCAGGTTTCACACTTGACCTCAGAAGAAGTTTCTAACTCGCTAAGTTTCCATCAGTCAGCATCTGCGGCTGGAGGATTCAGCTTTCAGAGTGCAGTAGGGATGGAAATTGATTCCCAACCGTCTTCAAAATTTTTTACCACAGCAACACTGCCTACTATTTCTCTTCCTACCTCCCTGACAAGACCACAGGTGATCGATATGGAGGCAATCTGGGGAACTACTGAAAGTTTGCATAGGTATGAATCCATTTCACTTCAACCCAAAATTCAGCAATTCAGTTTAAACATTTTGAAGAAAAGATTCAACAGGCCACTAGAATGGACAAAGTAGAACAATTTGCCTCAGACTTAAGTTTCCACTATTTTACAACTGAAATATAAAAACCTACTAATTAGAAAAATTGACAATCTGGATAATGCAAATAGAAGTTTAAACTTGAGGTTAATACATTTTCCGGTCTCTAGGCTACAATCTTCTAAAGACCTATTTCAACTATTTCTAATCTCAGTTCTAAAATACCCTGAGACTAAAATTCCACCACTACAGAAGTTATATTACTTAAATGTGCCTAAAGAGGAAAAAGATAAAAGTGGATACACAACCAGGAGACTTGGATCTCACTGGTATATTGGAATCATCTCAAATTGAAATTTTGGCTAGGGACACTTCACTGGTGACCTTTGTTTTCCTACAAGATAAAAACACAGTTCTTCGTCTATTCTATAGGACTGAGAATGTTGAATTCTTTGGACTCAAAATAACAATTTTTCCTAATGTATCGCCAGGCACAAATAATTTTTGAATTATCGTCAATCTGCATTAAATTTGGGAGCTACCTTTCAACTTTATTTTCCCTGAAAATGCTGTATTACCTATCGGGCTAACAGATATTTTCTATGAACCAGACCAATTGTAATTTTTTTCTGGAACACAAAGTGGCTTCAAGAACCTCAGAGACATCCATTGAAATCACCAACCAGGCTATAATTAATTATTTCAACTGTTCTCTGTAATTCTTATATTATTTCCTTAAATTTCAACTTCCCTTGAAAGTGATTTATTTCTCCTCTCCAATTGTTGTGAACTATAATCATGGTACTTAATTACTTTATTTTTATTGGTTATTATTCTTAATTAGATTATTGTATTTCCTTTTTCAAGTGGTGCCTTTTGATTTGTAAAAGAATGCAAATAATTAAAAAAAAAAAAAAGAAAAAGATTTCTGCCTCAGAAACGTGTCAGAACTGGACTGTTAAAGGAAATCTTTGGGCTGCCAGTTGGAAAGACCTGGACTGTTGACTCCCACCCCCAAAATTCATCACACAGCGATGGGGAGAGAATCTACGCAGATAGCTCCCCGCTACCCAGAAGGTTGTTACATACAGGCCCCACAGCTTGCGCTCAAGCCCCTGATTAAATCAGAGGGTGAGCAGCACCCAGCATGAACCCCAAGCTCCTAAAGGGACACAAAGCAGGCCGGCTCTATAGGTACTCAATGAGATTGGCCTAGGAGCAGTAGTCCACCCATGCAGGAATGCATCCTTTCCCCCAGCGGTGTAAGCCCAAGAAGGGGAGACCTCCGAACACCAAAGCCATGAAGAAATCCAAAAAAGCGATGGAAACATTCCCGAAAATAGCAAAAAGAAGAACAGATCAGAACACACCTTCTGCAGAAGGAAAAACTGAAGAGGGAGATGTTCTCCACTGCAGAAGAGGAGGAGTTAAATATCTTAAAGTGACACCCCTCTGCAGATGCGCAATTAGTGAGAATCAACAGCTAAAGTATGGACTCCTGTGTATACGTAACAGAATGTGTTATTAACCAATGACTTCCCTGTTTTATTCCATTTAAATTGAGACATGATTAGATTACTCTGCTCCTAAACGTTTACTGTGGATTTAGACTTTTCTGTCATTTGAGGTACAGCTGACAAAAAAAGTTAATAAATGTTTTGTACTGAATGCCTATTTTGTAAGGTCTGAATCTTTTCTTCTGTCACCAGTACTGTAGTTGTGGTTATCAATTTCCTTAACGTCGTCATATTGTCCAGAAAACCTCAAATAGCAATGCTACATATGACAATTCCAACTGCCAGCTTTAAACTCACTTTTCTGTTGGACATTTCACACCCTTCAAGTTACTTCTGCACAAAGAAAGCATGTTCAACAGGCGTCAACCTCAACTGCGTACATGGAATGTCACAGTATTGTAAACTGTCTGAAGATTTCGTTCCAAAATGTACAAGTCCAAAGCATTTCTGAAGGACAAGAGACATTTCCAAATATAACTTTAAAAGGTTATTAACTAAAATGTGTACCATTTCTTGATGCTCTAGTATGTCTTACACTGCCAGTCTTAACTGGAAGCTACCTTTACCTCTTTGCACTTAAGTTTGTCCAGTGCTATCCAATTGTGGGCAGAGGTTACCACTGGTGGATTTCTCAGCAATAGAGAACTGGCCCAATGACAGAATAGAGCAACTTTCAAGAGACCCTCAGCAAATCATACCACAGTTCATCTGATCTCAATCTGAACTGTGTCAGCTAGAGCACTGCTACGTAAAACCAGTAATGGCCTGTGTGCAAGGGTGATGACATAAGTAGAAGCTGCCCTTTCTGCATCATTCCTAGGCCTGTTTTGCTTTTTCTTTTCATGGCAAAAAGAATCCAATTTACAAGGAAGGAAACTGTTCAAATAGCTTCCATTTTTTGAGACCCTTAATCAGCAGGTTATAGGGACAAAAATGGAAGTAACCCTTAAAGATGAAGTCTAAATATTGGCTTCCCCACAGAAGGAATCCAACTAGTTATTCTGCATTTTATCTGAAATTATATATTTCAGAAAAACTGGGGGGTGGGTGGGAAGGAGGGCAGAGAAAAGTGAAGAAACCAAAATCGGTCATTGTAGTACTTTCAAATTTTTATTTGTAACTATTCCAATTACAAAGAATATATTGATGTAATTTTTGCTTTAAAAATGACATCCCTCCTTAATAAACAAGGTCAGAAAAGTTAGTGAACGTACTGTGGTCCATAATGAGTTCCACGAAGATGATGGGGAGGGGATGAGGGAAAAGGTTCATATTTGATTTAAAAAAGCGAGACAAAGTTTTGGGTTTTTTTTTTTTATAGTCTTAAAGTTTGGAAACACTTGGTAATTAAAAAAACCAACCTATTCCCATTTTCATAAACTGATCATCTATTATATGCTGTTTCTGTATCTGGTGCCCACTACAGCTGAAACTCTTATGTATCACAGTTCAGAAAATAAAAATCTATTCCAAAGAGTTTTGCCAGGACTGTACAGAGCACTAGCTACTTCAGCTATGTCTAATGTTAGCTTAGAAAATAGAACTGGATAATGAAATATGAGCTTCCTGTAAAAGGAAAATTAACAAAATAAAATAAAATAAAAGCGTTGTCAGCAAAGATCTCAGTTTGACAGGCCTGCCTCTTAAATAATGTTGGCTGAATTTATTTTTAAAAAAAAAGTCAGAAATGCATTTTCTGCCTTCCAATTGCCCTTCTTCCAAAGGTTTTCTCTGCAAGCATGTGGTCCCACAGTCCCTTCCCAGTTGCATCGCTCACAGAACGAACATGATTCTCTACTGAAGTGAATGGGAGGATCAAAGGTTTGAGCACTTCGTTTTCATGATTTTTAAAAAAAATATTTTAGCTTTTCAATAATCCTAGATTATTAAGAAAAAGGGTAAAATATAGCCCAATGGATTAAATGGAATGTCTCTTCCAACACTGTGAAGAAGATATGAAAAATGATGAAAAAAAGAGACAAAGCTATAAATTATCTGAATTGTGATTGCATTATTGGTGCCAAGGTAAACCTTTGACGAGATGGATAATATCAAAATTAAAGCTGGTATTAATGCAGATGTTACTTTGACAACCAAGAGACTTGGAATGACATCTCAACTAAAATAATGTCTATAATAGGTTTTTAATCAAAGATGTCTAGTTAATGATATTCTTCCATTTTAGAGTGCCTTTTTTAAAATGTTGCTGGACTGCACAATAAATATACAGCCCATAATTTTAGGCAGTTATAGAAACAAAACCAAGAAGTGTTTACGATTTATAGTTTTCCAACTGAAATATCTCCTCCTGCTGTCATAGGTTGAAATAAACCCACCAGCATCTTTCGGGTTCTGCCAGTGGAAGGTCTCAAAGTCCTCACAGATTAATGGGGAGAAAACCTGAACTGTTGTTCATAATTGTTCAATATGGTGTTTCTGGCTTATTGAACCGTTTCAATACGAGATCAGGTATGTGCAAATGCTGTAGTCAAGTCCTAGAGTGGCTTAATCATCCTCATCAGATTCTTCTTCCTCTTCCTCATAGCTCTCTTCAAAGCCTTCGCTGTCCTCTTGATCCTCCTCACCCTCTATCGCTGCAGCCCACTGGGGGTGATTCTCCGGCACTGGCTTAGCCTCATGAACTTCCAGCTGCAAAGGAAGGGAAAGTGTGTTAGAAGCGTTATTAACACACTTACTGCACTTTACTATTTAATACAGACAGCCACTCCTAGGATAAACAGTTTGGCAGCACATTTTTTGGCCATATAATCAGTGGTGGGGATAAAAAATTAATTTCACTTAATTACATTTTAATAAGTTGAGACCTAGTGTGTCCAGGAGTCAGTCATTTAAAAACTGCTAAGGCACAAATTTGGCACACAGTTCAATAATGTATTTCATCCTCCCGTGGATCTTTTTTACTATTTTATTAATTAGAGGGATCATAAAATATTTTCTCTTTTGTTTCCTACAGTTTGCTGCTCTGTCAGTTTTGCCAGGCTCACAAATTATGCTCAGATCATAAGAATAGCCTTACTGGGTCAGACCAATGGTCCATCTAGCCCAGTATCCCCTCTTCACGATGGCCAACCAATGGGCCATCTAGCCCAGTATCCCCTCTTCACGATGGCCAACCAATGGTCCATCTAGCCCAGTATCCCCTCTTCACGATGGCCAACCAATGGGCCATCTAGCCCAGTATCCCCTCTTCACGATGGCCAACCAGTGGTCCATCTAGCCCAGTATCCCCTCTTCACGATGGCCAACCAATGGGCCATCTAGCCCAGTATCCCCTCTTCACGATGGCCAACCAATGGTCCATCTAGCCCAGTATCCCCTCTTCACGATGGCCAACCAATGGGCCATCTAGCCCAGTATCCCCTCTTCACGAAGGCCAGTCAGGTCCCAAGTACCTGGCAGAAACCCAAACCGTAGCAACATTCCATGCTGATCCAGGACGAGCAGTGGCTCCCCCCGCGTCTGTCTCAATAGCTCAGTTTCAGGTGGTGCTCTGACCCCTTTTCATGAAACCCACCAATTGATCATCCCATCTGCTAAAGGAATAAGGGTCAAATGAATATTCAACACCCTTTTTACATATGTTGCTACCAGAACCTGGAATGCCCTTCTAACAGCACCAACTCATCTTCAGGAAACAATTGAAACCCCACCTATTAAACAAATTTCTCTCAATGTGTTACCAGCTCTTTCCCAGACAAAGATGTCCTGTATAGCCCAACATGACTATTCCCTTCTGAAGAAATGTATCTTCATCTATAATGAAACGTAGGTTCTCCCTACTACACTAATGCAATTTTCTTCTTCCATCAGGACGTAATTTCTTCATGGGCTTCTCTCTTTGCAAACTGCCTTCAATCTGTTCTGGAAAAGTGCAATCAACAAATCCCGATTAGATTAGATTACATTTAGGTACAGTAGAGGTTAGAGGTATATATATAGTATAGGAAAAGATTTATGACCATCACTAACAGGCCACTACAGGAGGGATCTGGTACAAGTATTTTTCCTGTCTTGTAGATCACTGTCTCAATTCAATACAACTGAGCTAAATAAATGACAGCGTAAATAGAAATAACCAAGAGGCAAACATTCATTTACAAGGCCAGGTGGGAGCATGAAGCTCTTAGAAAATGTCCTGCTTCCATTCCATTCTTTAAATTATCATTTGGATTTCATACAACCACTTTATTTGGCTGCAACACTAACATTTCATGTGCTAGGAAGTCCCCTTCATTCAAGTAATCAGGCACAGCTTGATGTTCCATATTTTAAGCAAATTAGATTGGGAATGTATAGGGACTCTATCTTTATGGTCGTGGGACCTCAGTTATAGAACTACCTTCCAGAGGAATTAAGAAAGATTGAGTCCTCAAGTTCATTCAGAAAACTTTTAAAAGCACATTTGTTTTCTCAGGTTTGCATAATTTCCTAAGAGAGAAGTCCATAGCCCATTTTTGAGATGGCTTGGGGAAATCCACTGATTATTCCTAGGATAAGCAGCATAAAATCTGTTTTACTCCTTGGGATCTAGCTAGGTGCTTGGGACCTGGGTTGGCCACTGTTAGAAACAGGATACTGGGCTTGATGGACCTTCGATCTGTCCCAGTATGGCAGCTGTTATGTTCTTATGTGAGCCAAGTATAGGACAATCAAGCCATTGTGACATCACTGATGAAGTTGTAATGAGGCATTATGACATCACAACCTCAGCTCTAGAATGTTGCTACTCTTTGGGTTTCTGCAAGGTTCGGACTTGGGTTGGCCACTGTTGGAAACAGGATACTGGGCTTGATGGACCTTCGGTCTGTCCCAGTATGACAATTAAAAATAATTAGCTAGAAGGTCCCACAGATTCTAAACATGAGATATCTTACAAATTTTGGTTCTATCTTCTTTTATGAATTAAAACAGAAATTTTACATAATGTTTAAGTTTTTTTTATACCGTATGTCTTGTATGTTTTAATGTCTTATCTATCCTATGCATGTAAGTTGTAAACTCATTAGATTTGTAGATTTGCAGTATATAAGACATTTTTAACTAAACAAATATAGTTAGTTAGATGCCATTAACTCGTGTTAGTGTCCTTGTGACTTCATGAATTACAAATCAAGAATCAGTTTTGTTCTAGTCTGGAAAGGTCTTCCAGTGCCATCCCCCCATGGCTGTTTCAACATGTCCAGCCATCTGATTGCAGGCCACCCTCTTCGCCTAGTTCCTTCAATCTTCCCAAACAATGTCCTTCTCAAATGATCTTTCTCTTCTGCCACTGTGACCAAAATAAGACAGTTGTAACTTCACCATTTGGGCTTCAAGTGACGTTGGCTGCCTATTGAATTTCGAATCAAGTATAAAGTATTGACTGTAATACACAGAGTGCTTTATGTTGCGGCACCATGGTATCCAATTCAAATTTTGAGGAGATATACCCCAAACCATAATTTACGGTAAGAATCAACTATGAGATTAACTGAGAAAAAGACTTAGAAGGTACATTACAAAATAAACAGTTTGGCTGTTGCATTGGTAGTGGGCCCTTTGGTAGTGGGCCCAAACTTAAGATTATGTGGAGATTTTAAATACTTTAAAAAAATTGCTAAAGACCAGTGTATTTGTGAGAGCTTTTCTTCCTTGATCATTCTGAAACCAGTATAGAAAATAGAGCACTGATATATGGTTTAGATATAAGATGGTTCTTAATAAGTGGTTTTTTGATAATGTTTAATGGATATGCAACATCTTATTTTTATGTATCAACTGTTACCCGATTAGTAGATAAGCAGAATAGAAATTTTTTAAATAAATAGCCAATTTGATCTCTTCCAGAATCGATTTGTTAGTTCTTCTGGCTGTCCACAGCATACATAAAATCCTTCTCCAGCACCAAAGCTCAAATCTTCTTTCTGTCCTGTTTCTGTAGTGTCCAGCTTTCGCATCTGTAATTGACCACTGAGAAATAGAATGCGTGGACAAGCCTGATCTTCATTTGGAGTGTTATTTCCTTGCCTTTGAATACTTTGTCAAGAAACCAAAATTTGTAAGATATCTCATGTTTAGAATCTGTGGGACCTTCTTGCTAATTATTTTTAATTTTGCCCAGTTAAAAAAAGACAGCACATTCTAATTAACACAATAATAGAAACATATTAATGAGCTCACTACTAAAAGGAAAAAAATATTACATAGTGGATTATCTTGAAATTGAGCAAAAGTCACGATTTCATGGCAGCACAGATTTACTAAAGGGGCCACCCCCAGCAAAAGACAAGATTTGATGACAATAAAGAAAGCAATGAAAACAATAATATTAGCAATTCACTTTCTAGTGATTCAACAGGAAAGGAGCTGAAATTAAAAACTATACAAAAAATGAGATTGTTGAAGAATAGTAGCTGGAAAGCAATGACCAAAACGCCCACAGTCTAAGCAACAAAGTTCATGATCTGCAAGCCCTGATGCTAGAGGCAGACCTAGATATTGTTGCTTTCACAGAGACATGGTTCAGTGACTCCCATGGATGGGATGCAAACATACCGGGATATAATCTTTTTAGGAAGCACAGAGATGGTCATCAGGATGGAGGAGTAGCTCTCTATGTAAAGATCGATATCCAAGCGACTGAAATGCAGGGGACTTGGGGAGAGGAAGAAGCAATATGGATCACTCTGAAAAGACAAGATGAAACTTCTATCTATGTGGGTGTAGTCTACAGACCTCAGACTCAATCGCAGCAAATTGACAAAGATCTGATTGTGGATATCCAAAAGTTTAGAAAAAAAGAGGAGGTGCTGCTGTTGGGAGATTTTAACCTGTCAGATGCGGACTGGAAAGTTCCATCTGTGGAATCGAAAAGGAGTAGGGAGATTGTAGATGCCTTTCAAGAGGCTCTGCTCAGACAAATGGTGATGGAACCCACGAGGGAAAAAGCGACGTTTGATCTGGTCCTCACAAATGGGGAGAGTATCTCTAATGTTCGAGTGGGTGCTCACCTGGGAAGTAGCGATCATCAAACTTTTTGGTTTGATATAACAGCTAAAGTGGAGAGTGGCCACACAATACTTAAAGTCCTAGATTTCAAGTGTATGGACTTTAATAAAATGGGAGAGTACCTGAAGAAGGAGCTGATAGGATGGGAGGACATAAACAAAGTGGAAAAACAGTGCTCTAAGCTGAAAGGAGCAATAAAAATGGCTATGGACCTTTATGTGAAGAAAACAAATAAAAACAAGAGAAAAAGGAAACTGATATGGTTCTCCAAACTAGTGGCGGAGAAAATAAAGGCAAAAGAGTTGGTGTTCCTGAAATATTAAAAAACCCTAGAAGAGGAGTACAGAATGTTCCTCTACAAAAGTTAGAGGAATGGTCTAATATCTGGCAACTAAAATTCAATGCAAAGAAATGCATTTGGGGATTAATAATCAGAAGGATCTGTATATGCTGGGAGGTGAGAGGCTGATATGCACGGATGGGGAGAGGAACCTTGGGGGTAATAAGGTGAAAAAACAGTGTGACAAGGCGGTGGTTGCTGCCAGAAGGATGCTGGGCTGTATAAAGAAAGGTGTAACCAGTAGAAGAAAGAAGGTGTTGATGCCCCTTGTACAGGTCATTAGTGAGGCCCCACTTGGAGTATTGTGTTCAGTTTTGGAGTTTCTTACTTAATAGGGAGATAAAACTTAGTATTCTGTGACTAAAATTACTATATAATATTGTGATCACAGCTATAATCTATTATTAATAATGTTATTTTCATTGGTTTATTTTAATTATTATTGTGAAGTGCTCAGACCAAGTAACCCAAAATATAGTGAAGTCACTACAATGAGGTTAACAAGGGGACCATCATCGCCTTCACCTGTCCCCTGCCCTCCCTACATGACCAAGAACTATTACAGATCAACTTGATGTACTTATCTGAATAGGGGGGTAGTTGGTTTCGTTAATTCTCATTGATGACTGTATGCTAGTAAAATTTGTGTGCTCCGTTAAAATCCTAGAACTGTTCGTTCATTCTTCCGATCCCGTCCCCCCGACTCGAGTTTCACCTCTTCATCAGGGAGGGATACTGGTGATGGCTCACTGAAATCAGACTCACTCAAAGCCTGTTTGCTTTGAGTGAGTCTGATTTCAGTGAGCCATCACCAGTATCCCTCTCTGATGAAGAGGTGAAACTCGAGTCGGGGGGACTGGATCGGAAGAATGAACGAACAGTTCTAGGATTTTAACAGAGCACACAAATTTTACTAGCATACAGTCATCAATGAGAATTAACGAAACCAACTACCCCCCTATTCAGATAAGTACATCAAGTTGATCTGTAATAGTTCTTGGTCATGTAGGGAGGGCAGGGGACAGGTGAAGGCGATGATGGTCCCCTTGTTAACCTCATTGTAGTGACTTCACTATATTTTGGGTTACTTGGTCTGAGCACTTCACAATAATATTTAAAATAAACCAATGAAAATAACATTATTAATAATAGATTATAGCTGTGATCACAATATTATATAGTTCAGTTTTGGAGACCATATCTGCGAAGGACACAACAAGACTTAAAGCAGTCCAGAGGAGGGCGATGAAAATGATAGGAGGTTTTCGCCAAAAGACATATGAGGAGACTGGAAGCCCTGAAAATGTATACTCTAGAGGAAAGGAGGGACAGGGGAGATATGATTCAGATGTTCAAGTATTTGAAAGGTATTAACGTAGAACAAAATATTTTCCAGAGAAAGGAAAATGGTAAAACCAGAGGACATAATTTGAGGTTGAGGTGGTAGACTCAAGAGCAATGTAAGGAAATTCTACTTTACAGAGAGGGTGGGGATGCCTGGAATGCGCTCCCAATAGAGGTGGTGGACAGGAAAATGGTGACATTTCAAAAAAGCATGGGATGAACACAGAGAATCTAGAATCATAAAATAATAACAAATATTGATGAAATAAGGCCAGTACTGGGCAGACTTGCACAGTCTGTGTCTGTATATGGCCGTTTGGTTGAGGATGGGCTGGGGAGGGCTTCAGGTTAGGCAGAATGGATGGACCATTCAGGTCTATCTGTAGTCATCTACTATGTTACTATGTTATAAATTCTGTTCAATCTGAGAACAGATGAGCAAGGATTTCGATCTGGACAGAGTACTGGAGAAAGCCTCTGATTCAGCTTCATACAGAAGATTGATTTATTTATTTAAAAAATTTCTAGCCCGTTCAGACCTAAACGGTTTATATAATTTTACATACACAAAAGCTGTAAAAAAATAAAATCAGACAGACTGAACAAATAATCTTCAGAGAACCAAGCATAAAAGAAAAGCCAAAAGGCTTACACAAAGCAGCTTGTGTGGTCCTCAGATGAGGAACTGGGTTACAACTGGATTGAGGAAGGGACAGGGGTGGGGGTGAGGGGAAAGAAGTGCTATGAGTGGAATGCATCATGTAGCAGTTCTAAATCGTCTGCAATATTTTCATGCGATTTGTCTTTTTTCCTGTTTTGCGAGAATGGTTGTTTTAATACATCACTCACTCCTGGAGTAATGTGCTCCTCTCTCTTCATTTAAAATCTTCCCTTATAAAATATAAAGTGGGCTCAAAACCCTTTTTGTTGTCAGATATATTCAATGATCAAAAAGGAGATCGATTACTACCTGGAAGAGGGCACAGTAGCAAAAGAATTGGCTGTGCTCCACCCCAAGGTTTTCTTACTACGACCTGTTCTCAACTGTGCTATTGATTTGTACTTCTTTTTTAGACATATTATAAATTTTAAAATTGTAAACCACCTAGATGGACTCCAGACTTGGAAACTATCAGTGTTTTGTGTGGCACCCTAGCTAGTTCCTGTTTATATTGGGAGGGAAGAAGATCAAATCTTAATAGAACACATAAGTAGCAGATGTTCGCCATGAGGAGCAGGATATTTAGTCAGATCAGTAGGTGATGTTATTTGACAATAGCTGAAGTGGGAACACAAGGCTGATTGTCCTTACATAGAAGCAGAGGAAATTGAACACCTATTACAGACTACAATTGATTCAGAATACCACCGCGAAGTTGATCTATGGAGAGAGCAAATTCGACCATGTGACTCCTTTGCTTTTCACTCTTCATTGGCTCCCGCTTTATTTTAGAATTCAGTTTAAGTGTTTATGTATTGTTTTTAAGATTTTACGTGGTATCTTTGCTCCTCTGCTATGGAATGTTTATAGATTTTCCTATGCGAGAGGCATTCATCGATTTGAACTTTCTCTTCCTTCTAGAAAAGGAATTCAAGGAGTTAAGAATTTTAGCAGCTCTCTGGCGTTCAAATTTCCCCAATTATGGAATGAACTTCCCCTAATTTTGAGGTGTCCCAGTTCCTTCCAACTCTTCCGTAAATGTCTAAACTTTTTTATTCGCTAAACATTTTGAAAACTAACTCTTGTATTTCAGTTTACTTTATTTTTTTAATCTATTGTTAACCGCGTCTAACTTCCTTTGGTTGAAGACCCAGTATATAAGGTTAAGTTTTAGTTTAGTTTAGGTGTGCAACTGTTTCTCCATAGACAGTCAAGATAAATAAGCAACTTATGTAGGGATCCCTAGTTAAGGGGTGCCTTCCAACAAAACAGTGAACAGCAGTAAATGAACAATCAACAATTATGTGTGAGGGAAGGAAGAACTGGAGGGGAGAACCGTGTTGTTCCATCTTTCAAACAGATGGAGACTTCTCTTCGCTAAATCCATGTTGACTGTCACATTTGATTGCTGGCCAGCATCCATGTCAGACTTACTGGTCTGTAATTTCCCAGATTACCACTTGGCGTTACATTGACCATCTTCCAATCTTCAGGTACCATGGTTGATTTTAATTACAGGTTACAGATCACTAACAGCAGATCAACAATTTTATGTTTGAATTCTTTGAGCACTCAAAGGTGTATACCATCAAGTGCAGGAGATTTACTACTCTTTATTTCATTTGCCAATTTGGCTCAAGTACATCTTACAGGTTCATCCTGATATCTTTCAGTTCCTCCGACCAATGCTCCCTCTAAAGATTGGCCGGGTGCATGCAAATTATTCCTCAAGATCTAAAAAAAATAAAAATAAAAAAAAACTGTGTGTGTGATCAGTAAGTTCTAAAACCCAACAATTTTCTTTCTTTGCAAGAATTTTTGCGAGCGACACTCCTAGAATGCTTGAGCGATTGCTCACATGCTCCATTTAGAAGGAACATAGCGCCACACTGTAATCCTTGAAAACCATTTCTGGTACAGGTAAATCTCCTATATCTTCTCCAGTAAAAACCAAAGCAAAGAATTTGTTCAGTCTCTCTGCTTTAGTCTTGTCCTCTCCGAATGCCCATTTTACTCATTGATGATCCAACTGTCCCCACAGATTCCCTCACAGGCTTTCTAATCTAATCTCATCTTCAGTTTATATACCAGGGTGTTTTCCTGAAGGAACTCGATTCGGTTTACAGTTCATTAAGAATAAAGTAACAAACTAATAGGCCAAATGGAAAGAGTACTATTAGTCAAGATTAGTTAGATATTGAATAGTTAAAAGATAGAATATACTTCATTAATGATTCTTCAATAATGATTAGTCAACTAGTAGTCTTGAAAAACTATTGCGTAAACAGCCAGGATTTTAGATCTTTCCGGAATTGATGTAGCTGATCTAACAGTCTTAAGAAATCTGGTAATTTATTCCAAATTTTCACCAATTTAAATGCCAAAGATTTACTGAGCTTCCCGGCACATTTAAGTCCTCTAGAGGATGGAAATGATAATTTATAAATTGTTGTAATCCTTGAATGACAGGATATAATAGCATTCCAACATAGAGGGATTGAAGGATCAAATATTCCATAGAGGAATTTAAAGACAATACGTGCACCCTTAAACTGTATCCTGTGACGAACTGGAAGCCAATGAAGCTTTCTCAACAGCGGGGATACATGATCATATCTTCTCTTTCCAAAGATAAGTTTGGTCGCTGTATTCTGTATCAATTAACATAGAAACATAGAATATGACGGCAGAAAAGGGCCACAACCCATCAAGTCTGCCCACTCTAATGACCCTCCACCCTAAGTTCTTCCTTGAAGTGATCCCACATGCTTATCCCACTTTTTTCTTAAAATCTACCACTGCTGCTGGCCTCAATTACCTGCAGTGGAAGATTGTTTCAATGATCAACCACCCTTTCGGTGAAAAAATACTTCCTGTTGTCGCTATGAAATCTCCCACCCCCTGACTTTCAACGGGTGCCCTCTTGTTGCCGTAGGTCCTTTAAGGAAAAAGATATCTTCTTCTACTTCAATACGGCCCTTGACATATTTGAACATCTCAATCATGTCTCCCCTCTCTCTGCGTTCCTCAAGTGAGTATAGCTGTAATTCACCTAGCCGTTCCTCATACGGGAGATCCTTGAGTCCTGGACCTCCTGGTGGCCATTCGCTGAACCGACTCAACTCTCAGCACATCTTTTTGATAATGTGGCCTCCAGAATTGTACACAATATTCCAGATGAGGTCTTACCATGGATCTGTACAACGGCATTATTAACTTCGGGCTTCTGGCTGACGAAACTGTAGTCTGATACCTGAAAAAAGTTATGAGTTTTCACCTCTGTGGCAAGTTTCTCTTTTAGATGCCTTTTATCAAAGCTTTGCATCTAACTTGCCAGTGCTGATGATATTTCTTGTTTTCTTCATTAGGATCTTTCCTCAATTTTTTAAAGAATGCTCTTTTGGCTTCAATAGTCTCTTTCACGACTCCCTTTAATCATGCTGGCTGTTTTGTTCTTCTTTCCTCCTGTATTAATACAGAGCTTCCAAGATGGTATTTTTAAGCATCCATGCTTGATTTAAAGTCCTGATCTTAGCAGCTGATCCTTTTACCTTAGTTTTTTTTTTTAAAACTACTTTCCTTATTTTACCAGTGGCTCAAATTGGGCCTCTTCAAGGCCCTGCAGAACGATGGTAAGATTCCACGAAGGAAAAAAAAAAATGCAAGGGAGGCCTGCAAACAAAGTGCTTCTCCCAGAAACCTGGACACAGCTGCACGCTCTAAAACATGAAAGGCCTGCAACCTGAACTGTAAGGGAGGACACTTCAAAACCTGTTTTTTAGACACGTCTGAAGAAAAACCAGGGCCACCGAAAAAGGGGGCCCTCTCAGGCTCCACGTAATTCTTAGCAAATCACTGTTGAAAAGCCTTCCAGGTTTGGCATAAGACTCCAAGTAGAGCGTTTCATTGAGCGCCATAATCCACACCATCCATCATCAGCGGAGGACAGGCAGGTACCTCCACAGAGAATGCACTGCGCACTCAGGCATGACAGGCTCGCTCTGTAAAGGATTTAGTCACTGCCATTTTGATACCTAAAGATCGCCACTTACCAAAGTTGTTTTTTTTTAACACAATATCCACTCTGCGATCCTGAGAGTTCTTAAGCATCACTCCCCCATCACTAGGAAGGACTATGTGCCGGAAAACCTGTGCCACGGTGGAATCTACATTAGGCTGGTCAAACCTACTGAAAATCAGTAGCCAGGGGATAAATCTTAGACATAACATTAGAAGGGTAGAACGAACTGTATGGGGTATCACACTGATCTGTAACCAGACCAAGGAGCTGGAGATGGGAAAGAAAAAAGGCACATGAAAAGGGTCCTTGACCGAAGCCTGCGAAGTGGAAGATGGATAACCCAAATTGAGCTCTTTCAGAACAGCAGCGATAAAAGGAGCACAGAACCTTGCTTAAAAGGCATGTGGATAGAAGGATCAGCACCCAAATCTGGACTCTCAGGGCAGCCAAGGTGACTAGCCCATCAAGGGTATCAGCCCTATCCAATATAGAAACAACATCAGGCATAATATCTGAATGGTAACTACTGCAATCAAAGTCTGCCACAGCTGGATGAAAGGGCTCCTGAACAGGAAGCTCCGCTACTAGCACAACAGGCTGAGAAAAAAAATCCAACACGCCCATGGGCTGCATCAAACAAGTGGAGACTTAAGAATAAACTTTCCAGAGAAGCCAAATAAAATCTGGCAAGAAGTCACACCCAACAACCATGGAAGGGCTCTGTTGAGGCACACGTACTATACAAAAAAAAAAAAGTCTCCAGGCTCAGAACGCAGGCGTTTTGCACCAACTGCAGGGCGGCCTCTAGGTGAGATTTTTCTCCAAAGTCATGGACCCAGGCTGACTCTCCAGTCCTAGAGTACCCAGAGGAGGCAAAGTCTGAAGCCCCACCCCTTCCCCAGGTGCTATGGTACGTGGTACACTGGTCACTGATTTGGCATCAATCCAGCACAATCAATGCACACATCCAGATTAGGAGCTGGGAAGTACATCCTAAACAATTTTTAAACAAATCAAGAGGTATTGAGGCAAAAATAAAACCTGAAAATAAAAAATAGCGATTTGGGGTCTAGGAAGGTGGGAGACCTGAACCCTACCCTCAAACTAAAAAAAACACTTTTTAAGCATTCAGAAAGCTACCCCCAAAGTTCCCATAGGAAATAATGGTGGTGTACTCAGTTCTGCAGTGCCATGCCTGTCAGCAGTTTTATCAGCCAGCGTTTCGCGGGAATTTTAAACATCCGCTGCGTCAGGGCCACCAGAAAGAAATCTTTTGAGCCATACAGGAAGCTGTACTCCTGAGCCTGTGATTTTGAATGTCCTGGTGGCCCTGACGACAGCGGATGTTTAAAATTCCCTGCGAAACGCTGGCTGCGTCAGCAAACAGACACTAGTGACCGAATTTACTTTAAGAGGCAAGTCAGCAACAAGATAAGTCTTTCTGGTCTACTTTTTTCAAATCCTGGCTATTATATATACACAGTATCCCCTAAAAAGTTTGTGAAGTCCGGGGTGAAGGGTTTAGCTTCATTGAAATGCTTTAGAAAAAGTTTTAAAAAATATAAATACCAGGCCAATGATTGGAGCAGGAGCTGTAGTACTACGCGGATTATCCTCAGTTTGTGATTCACTGCTGTGCGTAGGCTCCGATTCTGAGGCCATAGCCTTTCAAGTTTGTTGGGCTAACAATACTGATGTGTATTGTCTGGTGTATTGTCTGGTATTAGCGGTATTCTAGACTAATTCTTATGATAACGTTATATACTGCTGGGGTGACTAGTTTTAGGTTGTACTGGAGTAAGTCTTAACAGAGATTTCAGCAGTTGGAACCCAAGCACAGTACCGGGTAAAGCTTTGGATTCTTGCCCAGAAATAGCTAAGAAGAAAATAAATTAAAAAAAAAAAAAAAATTTTAAATTGAATCAGGTTGGGCAGACTGGATGGACCATTCGGGTCTTTATCTGCCGTCATCTACTATGTTACTATGTTAATCTTGCGACTTCTAGGCGGTTTACATTCAAGAGAGCTGGACATTCAGTGAGTTACAATATACTGATAGTCAGAGGAAATACAGAGTACATCAACTTTAAGAATGCGAAAATATAAAATGTACAGAACGCTAAGACATTTCCGAGAGGACCTGTTAGGAAAAGGTCGCAAATTACAAAAAATACATCAAAAATTACAATATACAGTTTAAGAATTTATTACGGTTTGATTAGGATTTCAGAGGGGGTATATTGGGAACGAGAAAAGAAAGAAGTGTTCGGTGAAGATTCTGTTTAGGTGATATATTTGTCGAATAAGGCCGTTTTTATGAGTTTTCTAAAAGCGTTGTAGGTCAGTCTAGCTTTGTTAATGTAGTTGTCTAGCCAGTGTTGTTGTTTGTTTGCTTGGTACGCAAAGTTCTATCCAGAAAGGTTTTGTATTTACAATTGGTAATGCTTGGATATGCAAAAAGATAGCGGTTTCTGGTTTGTCTTGTAGGGCTGTAGAATATGAAGTGAGATAGCAAGTACGTAGGAGTTAGTCCCCCAAACTAGTTTGAAACATATGCAGGAGAGCTTGAAAATTATTCGTGCCTCGACTGACAGCAATTTGTAGTAGGGGGTGACATGGTCGCTCTTTTTTAATCCAAATATCAAGCGGACTCACTGTTTTTTGGGGTATACCCATATAGACGATACTGCAATAGTCCAGAGTAGAAAGCACTAGTGATGGCAGATAAAGGCCAAATGACCCATCCAGTCTATATCTCTTCCTCTAAGAGATCCCACGTGACATGAGTCGGAGATTGCCTCTGACCTTAGAAGACAATGCTATTATGGACTTTGAAGCCATAATACAAACAATTGAGAGTTCGGTTTTTCCTTTTCCCTTTCTGGTTCTCTTTTTTTGGGTGTATATGTGAAAAGCAGTAAAGGAAGGCCAATGGCAGGCTGACATTTGTGAGAATTTGCTTTTACTCTTCTCCCAGAGCTACTAAGGAGAGAGGAAAGGGTAAGGTAGGAAAGCAAAGGTTTAACCAGCCTGATTAGTGACAGCTGGAGATGTTTACATTGCAGTGAGAGAGAGAGCAGTGGCAAGGGAAGAGGGAGGAGGGACACCCCTTCTACTCATAAATCCAGATCACAGGAGTCTTTAGAATATTTTATCTTGATTTGGAACGGGTGCTGAACTTTATTGTTATGGATACCGCTGCTGCATACAGAAGATTTTACTGAAAAAAGGATAGTATTTTGCTTTCTCTGTCTGGACACAGTAGGGCTGATTTTATTTTTGTTCAGAAGCATTTGCTGTATAGCTATGAAGGTTAACGTGGAGGTTTGCCAGCTCCCTTTTGAAGGGACTTACAGATAACTGGGACTATTCTGGTGGACTTAAAGCCTGAGGATGAGAAGATTCCATGTAATTTGGGACTATATGAGATACAAGGGCAATTCACATATAATTAGGATGATCTTCCTCTATATGCATGACTTTGCACTCATTCACATCATCTGCCAGTTCTCAGACTTGCCCTCCCAATGTGCTTGTGTTTTTAACTTTTGATCATTTTGTGCCATCTGCAACTGATCACCATCTAAATATTTCCTTGCTTCTAGTCAGTTATCGACCCACAATGGATAAATTGTGAGCATCGACTGATGAGGAAGAGAAGCTGGATTTCTAGATAGAACGGCACAACAGCATGGGGTACCTCTCAAGCACTCAAGAGCTGGAGCTCTCCAACAGTTTAAAAGGTCATGGTATTTGGAGGATAGGGCACATACCAGGAAACACAACAGTGCCTGAAAGAAAAGGTCAGGAGTCAATGTGACATACTGATTGTATAACAGAGAGCTGTCAGGTAGGGTTATGCCACTGACAGTAAATCTGTGGAAGAGCGTTTGAAAAATCTAAACTGAGAACTAGCTGTTGCAATATGAAAATGGACTTGCAAGGGTTTTGATGAGTGCTACGCAAACCCAACTATGGACGCCTGGTAGATTCTTTGTAAATAATCTGCACCTAAGAACATAAGTGTTGCCATATCGGGACAGACCAAAGGTTCCTCTAGCCCAAGGGTAAGAGCCGGAGCCAGGTCAGGTTTTCAGGATAGCCACAATGACTATGTATGAGATGGATTTGCATGCACTGCCTCCTTGAGATGCAAAATCTCATGCATATTTATTGTGGATATCCTGAAAACCTGACCTGGCTCCAGCTCTCGAGGACCAGAATTGCCTACTCCTGCTCCCTGGCAAAGTCCGAAGAGCAAAACAGACAGATTCTGCCTTAATCTTTGTTCTCAAGCCAAGATGAATAAATGACTGGAAGCTAGAACTTTTGTTCTGTGTGCACCATATCACATAACAGTTCCTTAACTGATGGGATGACTAAACTATTGGTCTCAGTCAGCAGTAAAGCTGCAAAATTATATTTTCTGACTTTTGAAGGTATCGGGGAGAAAACCATCTTAGAAAAGGCAAACTGACTAGAGCCAAGGAGCCTTCTACTTTTTTCCTGCGAAATCCACATCAGGGTCTCCAAACCTTAACATAGTAACATAGTAGATGACGGCAGATAAAGACACGAATGGTCCATCCAGTCTGCCCAACCTGATTTGATTCAATTTAAATTTTTTTTTTTTTTAGTTATTTTCTTCTTAGCTATTTCTGGGCAAGAATCCAAAGCTCCACCCGGTACTGTGCTTGGGTTCCAACTGCCAAAAATCTCTGTTAAGACTTACTCCAGCCCATCTACACCCTCCCAGCCATTGAAGCCCTCCCCTGCCCATCCTCCACCAAACGGCCATGCACAGACACAGACCGTGCAAGTCTGCCAGTAACTGGCCTAGTTCAATCTTTAATATTATTTTCTGATTCTAAATCTTCTGTGTTCATCCCACGCTTCTTTGAACTCAGTCACAGTTTTACTCTCCACCTACCTCTCTCGGAGCACATTCCAGGCATCCACTACCCTCTCCGTAAAGTAGAATTAGAGCAACAATGTGCAGAAATTCAGCTCTATTTCAGAGAATCTGGTCTGTCAGGAGATTTTCTTTTTGTCTGCACTGTTAAAACACTTGGTCACTCAATTTCTAAAGGTCTTTATGGTTTTCAGTAGATTTCATCTCCAAGAAAAAGATGAGACCTGGGATAATTATTATTCAAATTAACTAGCAAAACACTGAATCAAAGTCATGGTGTAGACCAGGGGAGTCCAACCTTTTGGCTTCCCTGGGCCGCAATGGCCGAAAAAATTTTTCTGGGGCTGCACAAGCGCTGCAGCAAGACAAAGGAGGGAACTGGCAAGACGGTAAACACCCGGAGGCAGCAGAAGAAAACACTGCATCACCCTCAACCGGGGCCGCAGGTTGGACACCCCTGGTCTAGACATTTAGGCCCTGTTCCAATAAAAAGCGCCCACCACGGGGGTCACGTGATGCTGGAGACCTGATCGGACGTGCTTCGTCTTAAATTCTACCTATAAACCCGATTATTCACGTCTCTGACCTGCAGCTTTGCACCGGATCCCTTCTTACACCTAGACGCGCGCGACGGTCACCTTTTCAGCAGTGCTTCCGAGGGGCATGCCGATTAAACCTCAGCGGGGAGTGAAGGCCAAAATCACCTCGCCGGCGCCCAAAATGGCGGAGAAACACGATGGTGCCTATGTTCACGCTCCAGGAAGCCGCGGTGAAGGAGCTTACCCGCTCTCTTACTCTAGTGATGGAGGATAAACTTACAAAGATTTCAATCGTTTATGGAGGAAATGCGGGAGCGCCTAGAATCTCAATCTAACCGTTTGCAACGTGCGGAGGACCATATAGCACAGCAAGAGGTTCGTATTGACAACTTTGAGGAAAAGCTGCGGTCGCTGGAAACTTCTGCCTCCACTTTGAAAGATCGGGCAGAGGATCAAGAAAACCGCAGCCGAAGAAATAATCTGCGATTTATCGGGATACCTGCCTCGGTGCGTGATGTGGATCTCCGCACCCGTCTGGAAGCGTGGTTGCCCACTGTCTTTGACATCCAACCGCCTTTGACCCCGGTGCTGATAGAAAGAGCTCATCGGGTGGGCACATGCAGAGACGACGAACAACGCCCGCACCCTGTCATTGCGCGTTTTCTCAACTTTGCGGTTAAAGAAAGAATTCTCTCCCTGTATCGCAGAGGGGCCGCTGTGCAATTTGAGGGGCTGAAAATTCTTCTATTTCAAGATTTCTCGCCTCAGGTTTCCTACAAACGCAGAGCTATGGCTCCCTTTTGTAATGAGCTTTACAAAAGAAATATCAGAGTCACTCTTCAGTACCCTGCACGTGCAAGAGTCGTCCACAACAACCAGGTTCTTTTCCTGGAAACCCCGCAGGCAATGGAGCAATTCATACAAAAGCTCTCTCCAGGCCTGGATCCTCCCAGGGTAGCTGACTGACTGTGGACATAGACCTATTTAACTGGATTTCTTTGCTACTCACGAATCTCAGAGGCCTCTGAGATCCCTGGATCTGCTTCGAGACTCTGCAGAGGGCTTCCTGTGGATTAGGGCCAAGGCCTGAAGTTTGTCGGTGATATGACTAACATTCTCCTTACCAGTGGCAATTTTTTTTCATTTCTGTTTGTTTCACCCTGTGAATGCAGTGCTATAGTCCTCTGGTTCCTCCCGGAGTCCACTGTATAGTGGGTGCTCTCTTTTGGGGCACTTTTCCTGGTCTCTGTTGTTTTCTTGCCTATGCTCTTTATATATTATCTATTTATTTTACTACTCTGGCTTTTGATACTATGCAAGAATATTTAAAGCATCATGTGTTTTCTACTGGACATTAATATATCCCTGTTTGTTTGTTTTTTCTCTACATCATTTGCTATGGTTCAAGTTTCCGGTTGCACTGTTTGCAATGTTTATCTGCTCCTATTCTGGGTTTTCTTATATTCTGTTGATCATTGGCCGCTAGGGGGCGGCCCGGAGCTAAAGTTTTTCTATGCTGTAATGTTGTGTGGGGGTAGACTACATAGTCTTGGGTGGGGGTGGGGGGGGGGGGGAACAGAACATCTGGGGGATTGGGGTGGGATGTGAGTATGTATCTGTATGAGTGTGGAGTGGATGGATGCGTTTTCCATGGGTGGCAGAGGTGCGTGAAACTGATTTTGGTATGGATGCTGTGGCTTTTGGGGGACATCTACATCTCGCCAGAACCGGGTTGGGGGGAATTGGCTGGGACGCCTCCCACCCAGTACTTGGCGCTTATTGGGTTTATTTCCTGCTGTCTGCTCTTGCTTTCCTTCCCTATGGCTAGTCTCTCTGTTAACTCTTTGAATGTGGATGGGTTCCACTCCCCGGTGAAACGTACAAAAATTTTGACTTATTTGAAAAAGGAACACTGTGACATCGCACTCCTTCAAGAGACTCACCTGTCCCATACTGAGCATCTTAAACTTCGGAGGGACTGGGTGGGACAGGTGGGTTTCTCTGCCTATTCTTCTCGGAAGAGGGGGGTGGCGATCTTGATCCACAAAAAAATACCCTTTATTGTTCATAAAGAGATCAAAGACTCCGAGGGCAGGTATTTATTTATGATAGGAGACCTGTGGGGATGTCCTTTAGTGTTGGGTTCTATCTACGCCCCGAACGTTTACTCTCACGACTTTTTCTCTACCCTAGTGGGACTCTTAGTGCCTTATGCCTCTCATCAAATGATTCTAGGGGGTGATTTTATATGTGGTGGCGGAGCCCTTGTGGATCGCAAAACCTGCTAAAGCTGCTACTAGGGCCACTATGACAGGGGTATCCCCTTCCTTCTTCGGGAACTGGGATTGTTGGATTGCCTGGCGGACCCTGAATCCGGACGATAATGATTTTTCTTTCTTCTCTCCCACCCTCACAATGTATACACTAGAATTGATTATATACTTGTCTCTACTGGACTATTTCCAAAGCTGTCTCGGGCTGTTATGGCCGCCTCCACTGGTGTCGGATCATGCACTTTTAGGTACTACTTTTCAATTTTTCTTCTGCCTCCCCTGGCAGGATATGGCGGATGTCTCCTCATCTGTACTCCGACCCTAATTTCAAGTCCTACTTGGAACGTAAGTGGGAGGACTTTCTCGCCACTAATGGTGCCGGGGGATGTCAGCTTGGTCTTATACTGGAAGCCGCTAAGGCCGTTATGAGAGGCCACGTGCTTGCTTACTCTGCGGCTGCTAAGAGAAAGAGAGATGGGGACTTACTGACCTTGACCGCTGAATTGCGGGATCTGCGGTGCTCTCATATATCGAGTCTCACACGGGAGCTGAAGGACCGACTCCAAGCTGTTAAACATCAAATTAATGATATTCCAATCTCAACGGGCTTCTCGTAATATTTACTTTTACAAATACAAGTTGCATGCTTGGGGCAACAAAACTGGTAAGTTACTCGCAAATCTGATCAGGCCCCCTCGTACTCGCCATGTTATAACAAAAAATAAAGGATAGAGCGGGAAACATACATACTCAGCAGCAGGAGATCACGAACCAATTTCTGCAGTTTTACCAACAGCTTTACGCAGAGCAGCCTTCTAATGATCAGGCCCGGGATACCTTCTTTTCTTTCTTGTGCCTGCCTAGCATCTCTGAATCTCAAAATCTTCTCCTTAACCGGCCAATCAGTGGAGAGGAATTACAATCAGCTATTTCGACGCCTTAAATTGGCTAAGACTCCGGGCCCGGACGGCTTTGGCCCGGAATTTTATAAGCTTTTACCACCTTCCGCTTTATGCGCCCTCCAGGACTACTTTATGGGCCTCCGATCGGAAACCCCTACGGGAAACTCGCATAACATTGCCCATGTGATCATTTTACCAAAACCGGGGAGACCTCTGGACCAGTTGGGCTCTTATCGGCCGATCTCACTTCTCAATCTGGACGTCAAACTCCTGGCCGGTATCTTGGCGTCTCGTCTGAATGTGCTGCTACCGGACCTGATCCATGAGGACCAGGTAGGTTTCCGTCCCTGGCAGGCATGCTTCTATGAACCTGTTAAAAGTCTTTCCAGTACTACAATTGCCTTATCGACCTTTGGATAAAGCCTTGATCACCAGCCTTGACGTAGAAAAGGCATTTGATATGGTATCCTGGCGTCATCTTTTTTGGGTGCTTGCAAAATATGTCATCTCGGGGGACTTCGTGCACTGGGTATCTGCTCTATACTCCTCACCCAAATCGCAGCTATTGATTAATGGAGGGATCTCTGATCCTTTCTCTCTTGGCCGTGGCACCAGGCAAGGGTGCCCCTTATCACCTCTGCTCTTCCTTCTTTCCCTCGAGCCCCTTGCTATCCGATTCGCCAGGACACGACCCTGCAGGGCCTGAGTGTGGGGGGGTCTGAGTTCCGTATCAGTATGTTTGCAGATGACATGTTACTTTATGTCAAATACGCGGACATTCATCTTCCCCGTCTGATGCATATTATTAACTCCTTTGGTTCCTTTACTGGATTGAAAATTAACTATGATATAACTGAAGCTCTCCTTCTAAGTGACTCGATGGGTGACAGGTGGTTCGAACATCTGGGGGTTGGCATTGCACCTGGGAAATTGAAATATTTCGGGATTCTTTTATATAAAAATCCGAGTACATCTAATATTTCGGCAACTATTGGACGGATCGGAGATCTTTGTCATCGGTGGCGATCCCTTCCTTTATCCTTGATGGGCCGAGTAGCCCTGGTTAAAATGGTTCTCTTTCCTAAACTTCTCTATGCTCTTCAACTGTCCCCTTTTGGGTTAGTCGAGAGGATGAACGTCACTATAACTTTCTTATTCGTAGATTTATCTGGCAGGATAGGCGGGCCCATATCGGTTTCCCTAAACTGACTCGGAGCAAGGAACAAGGGGGACTGGGTCTCCCGGATATTCGCCTTTATAATGTGGCATCCCTATTCCGATGGATTCATGAACATTTGACTTTACACCGTAAATACTCCCCGCCGGGCCTCTTGGCTTCTTGCTGCTCTCCCATATCTTTTGTATCGTTTATCCATGGGAGTCTGGGTACGTCGATCTCTTTACTCTACCCTACCTTGCATTTTCTCCTCGCCTTTCGTAAGGCGTGGACGTGGTGGTGACGTTTACAACATAAGATGCCTCATCCGTCTCCTTTTTTGTCTTTAGTGGGTAACCCGGGGTTCACACCCGGAATTCGGGGTCTGCAAGGTTTGAGGGATCGTCCTGAACGTGATTCTACCATACTTGACCTGTTGCACTTAGGGGGCGGCAATTTTCCTTCTTTTCCCCTTATGTGTACCCACTGGGGGCTCCCCACCACGCAGGCTTACCTTTATATCCAAATTAAGCACTATTATTCCTCACTATCTGCTGTCCCTTTGGACAACTGGACTTGCGGTGCCATTGATGAGAAGGCTTTACTTACACCTACTCACAAGAATAAGATTGCTACTTGGTATAAGGAGGGCCGGGATTTTCAAGGGGAGCGCTGCCTTCAATCTGTAGTGGATGAGTGGTCCCGGGATTTGGGCTTGACGGTGTCTCTTCAAGACTTACAGGTTTTTTTTCAAAATATATATCTTTTTCTCAAAAATGTACCGCTAAGGGAGACCCAATTTAAGATATTACATCGTGCCTTTCTCTCTAGATCAAAAGGTTTTGCCATGAACCTCTGGCAGGATGATCTTTGTGTTAAATGCCATATGTCTCCGGGAACCTATCTGCATTCTTTCTTTCTCTGTCCTACTCTCTCCTTCTGGGGCTCTATCCGTGCTAAACTTGATACTACTATCTGTTCTACCTTGATTTGGAATCCGCCTGCATTGTTGTTGGGGGATGTGCAGGACCTGTCTCAGCAGCAGCTTAGCACCTCTTCTCAGAAATTTATCCTTCATGCGATCATGCTGGGAAAACAGCTTATTCTGCAACATTGGGCGTCTCTCGAGGCCCCTACTTACCCGCTCTGGCTGGCTCACATGAAGGTCTTGGGTCTTTATGAGCTGCAAACTTAATCTTCTCGTCATCAGGATCACTGGAAGGAATACAGTGCTTTGTGGGAACGTTTTCTGGCGTCTTGCCAGGAGTGTTCACCTTGATGGCAATGTTCTTTATGCATCTTCTCCTTCACCTTGGCTTGAATGGCCTTGCTTTTGCTCCTACTCCGCTTATGCTGTACTGACTTATATTTGGTTGGCTATTGTACCTTTCCTGTCTTCCCTCTCTCTCTTTTTCTTTTCTTCGTCTGCTCTCCAATACCTGTTCACCCTTTTTTCTTTTTCTTATTCTTCTTCTTCCTCTTATTACTCCTATTCTTTTTCTTATTATTCTCATCGCCTTTTTTTTTTTCGTATTTCCTTTCCTTTTTTTTTTTTTTTTTCCTTTTCACTCCTTTTCCTCTCATCCTTCATCTCCTCTTCTGCCCATGTGAGTATGTATGTGTATGTATGTTGTGTGAGTGTGGGAATGTTGGGGTTAACCATGGGGTTCCTTGATCCCCTCCCTATTATATAACCCTTGAGCATTTTGGTTTGTAGTACCATTGTATTCTCTTATGATAGCACACAGTGCTCCCATTGATTTGTATTGTTTGCCACTTGGTGCTATTTACATACTGCTTGTTGTATGCACTGCTTGTTGTACTGTTCACCTTTTCTCAATAAACATGAGTATACAAAAAAAAAAAAAAAAAAGCGCCCACCACTAGGCACCTATGCCTATATGATCTAGGCACCAAACTTAATTTTTAATTGGGTCAATTGGTGCTGTTAATTGAACAGCGCCATTAAAAACAATTTAAAAAATTTTCAGGTAGGCATTTAAGAGCGATAAATCCCCAGGACCAGATAGTATCCATCCGAGGGTCATCAAGGAACTGAAAGGGACTATAGCTGAATTGCTTCAGCTAATAGCCAATCTGTCGATCAAATTGGGAAAGATTCCGAAGGACTGGAAGGTGACGAATATTACGCCGATCTTCAAAAAAGGTTCAAGGGGAGACCCGGGAACCTACAGACCGGTGAGCGTCATCGGTACCAGGAAAGATGGTAGAGGCACTGATAAAGGACCGCATCATTGATTCACCTTGACGGACACGGTTTGATGAGGACCAGCCAGCACGGTTTCAGCAAAGGCAGATCTTGTTTGACAAACTTGTTGCACTTCTTTGAGGGAATAAACAAGCAGATAGACAAGAGCGACCCGATCGACATTGTATATCTGGATTTTCAGAAGGCGTTTGACACGGTTCCGCATGAACGACTACTTCAGAAAATTGCGAGCCATGGAATCGAGGATGAAATACTCACGTGGATTAAAAACTGGCTGGCGCAGAGGAAACAGAGTGGTGGTAAATGGGCAATACTCGGACTGGAAGAACGTCACCAGTGGGGTGCCGCAGGGCTCGATGCTTGGACCCGTGCTCTTCAACATCTTTATAAACGATCTGGACATAGGTACGATGAGTGAGGAGATTAAATTTGCGATACGAAGTTATTCAGAGTAGTGAAGATGAAGGGGGATTGTGAAGATCTGCAATGTGACATAATCAGGCTCGAGGAATGGGCATCAACATAGCAGATGAGGTTCAACATGGATAAGTGTAAAGTGATGCATGTTGGTAACAAGAATCTCATGCACAAATACAGGATGTCCGGGCGGTACTTGGAGAGACCTCCCAGGAAAGAGACTTGGGAGTTCTTATTGATAAGTTGATGAAGCCATCCACGCAATGTGTGGTGGCGGCAAAAAGGGTGAACAGAATGCTAGGAATGATAAAGAAGGGGATCACAAACAGATCAGAGAAGGTTATCATCTCGCTGTACCGGGCCATGGTATGCCCTCACCTGGTGTACTGCGTCCAGCACTGGTCGCCGTACATGAAGAAGAAGGACGCTGTACTACTCAAAAGGATCCAGAGAAGAGCAACTAATATGGTTAAGGGGCTGGAGGAGTTGCTGTACAGCGAAAGATTAGAGAAACTGGGCCTTTTCTCCCTCAAACAGAGGAGATTGAGAGGGGACATGATCGAAACATTCAAGGTACTGAAGGGAATAGACTTAGTAGATAAGGACAGGTTGTTCACCCTCTCCAAGGTGGGGAGAACGAGAGGGCACTCTCTAAAATTGAAAGGGGATAGATTCCATACAAACATAAGGAAGTTCTTCTTCACCCAGAGTGTGGTAGAAAACTGGAACGCTCTTCCTGAGTGTGTCATAGGGGAAAACACCCTCCAGGGATTCAAGACAAAGTTAGACAAGTTCCTGCTGAACCAGAACGTACGCAGGTAGGGCTAGTTTCAGTTAGGGCGCTGGTCTTTGACCAGAGGGCCGCTGCATGAGCAGACTGTTGGGCACGATGGGCACCAGTGTCTGACCCAGCAGCGCAACTTTTATGCTCTTACCCAAAAAGCAGGTGTGGTTAAGGGCGAAGTTTGGGCTTAGAAAGAGTTAGGTGCTGGTATTTTAGGCCAAGAAATCCCTGGCCTGATATACCAGCGCCTGAGTTAGGTATGATTCTATAATCAGTGCCTACCTATGAATGACATGTGATAGGTGCTGTTTTCAATGGCACCTACCAATTTAGGCACTGCTTACAGAACCAGGATCTTACTACGCAGTTCAGTTTATAAACACTTGATATACCGGCATACCGCCTTCACGGCAGATATAAACCAAAGGCCCATCCACAACATCCACTATCTCCTCCTCTCCCTAAGAGATCCCACATGCTGGTCATAAGCTATCTTAAATTCAGATACAGTCTTCATCTCCACCTCCCCCCTCTCCCATGATGAAGTAGTAATATCATCAGTAACAAATGGGAAAAGCATGCAGAGCATGGCTCACGGAATTCTTTCCAACCACTATGTAATATTGTGAGTAACGGCAATCTATCCGACAGCATGACGCAAGACCTGCTTTTATTGGAACATTGGTCCTTGACCTGGCAGCTTAGCTTCAACGCTAACAAATGCAAGGTCATGCACCTTGGCAACAATAATCCGTGCAGAACGTACACATTGAATAGAGAAACCTTAGCAAAGACTGCCGCAGAACGGGATTTGGGGGTGATCATCAGCGAAGACATGAAAACGGCCAAACAAGTGGAGAAGGCTTCATCCAGGGCTAGGCAAATGCTGGGTTGTATCCGGAGCTTTGTTAGTCGGAAGCCCGACGACCTAATGCCTTTGTACAGAACCATGGTGAGGCCTCATCTGGAGTACTGTGTACAATTCTGGAGGCCACATTACCGCAAAGATGTCCTGAGAATCGAGTCGGTACAGCGAATGGCCACCAGGATGGTCTCGGGGCTCAAATATCTATCATACGAAGAAAGGCTGAACGAATTGCGGCTAAACTCTCTCGAAGAACGTAGGGAGAGAGGGGACATGATTGAGACGTTTAAGTATGTCACTGGTCGCATCAAGGTAGAAGATGATGTTTTCCTTCTTAGGGGACCCTCGGCCACAAGAGGACACCCGCTGAAAATAAAGGGCGGGAAGTTTCATGGCGACACCAGGAAGTACTTCTTCACTGAAAGAGTGGTGGACAGCTGGAATAAGCTCCCAGTACAGGTGGTCGAGGCCAGCAGCGTGCCAGATTTTAAGAACAGATGGGATGCTCATGTCGGATCTCTACGAGGGAAAAGGTCATCAGAGAGCGATTAACTAGGGGGGTGGGTCAATGGAGTGGGCAGACTCGATGGGCCTTGGCCTTTTCCTGCCGTCACTTTCTATGTTTCTATGAATGTGTGTGTGGGGGTACATGTGTGTGTTGGTTATGTGTATGCCTGATCAGAAAAGGCGAGGGCAGTTTGAAAGATGCAATAACCATCTCACAGGGAATCTTTTTTCTTTTTTTTTTTTTTTAATTTCTTACTTGCTACATCTACTTCAATTCTGAGTGAGTTACAAGTAAACGCTCCATAATTTAAACAAACAGACAAAAAACATCACAGAAAACCACAAACTTTAAGCTATCAAAGTCTAAAACCAGCCTCAATGCAACAGGCCTAATGACTTCCTCTCAACCATCTCACTTACAAGAAAAATATCTCCCAAACAGCACTGTTTTAATTAGATGATGCACTCCTTACATTCTGAGGCAATGCGTTCCACAGTAGAACGCCTTGTACCGTCAACATCGAGCGACGAAGTCAAGACAGTTTCACCTGTTTCAATGATGGAACGTCCCAACAGAACTTTTCCTCAGAGTGCAGTGTTCGTTTCGGCTGATACAGTTTCAGAAGATTACTTAACATTACCGGCTTCTTTATACGCCACAACTTGTAAATCAGACAGAGTACCTTAAACTAGGTGTGTGCAGCTTACTAGAATAGGTGCGATATGATCAAAATTTGAAGCCTCAACAATCAGTCACCAATTGAAGAGCCCGAAGGCATACTTCAGTAAACCAAGATAAAGGACATTGCAATAATTAAGAGTAGGAATCAGTATTGCACCGATAACTGTTTGAAAATTCTCTATTGGTAAGAAATCTCTTAATATACAAAGCAAACAAAGTTTAAAGAAAGCTTTAGAAACCACTTTTATCTGTGGTTTAAAAGAAAGCGGAGTCCAAGATCATGCCCAAATATTTACATTGGTTAGACACCGAGACCACAGTATTATCAAATACTAATCAAGTGTGTATGTGTGTATCTGGTTCATAGACAAAACCGCAGAAGACAAAGGCGCGCGCCGACAACTGAGCGCAAGATGGAGGCGCGCGCAGAAGAAAATGACAGTTTTTAGGGGCTCCGACGGGGGGTTTTGTTGGGGAGCCCCCTACTTTACTTAATACAGATCACGGCGGCGTTGTGGGTGGATTGGGGTGTTGTAACCCCCCTCATTATATTGTAAACTTAACTTTTTCTCTGTTTTTAGGGAAAAAGTGAAGTTTTCAGTAAAATGTGGGTGGTTACAACCCCCCAAACCCCCCACAACGCGGCGCGATCTGTATAAAGTAAAGTGGGGTGGGGTGGGGGTGGTTCTCCCCCCACCCCCCCCTATCAGAGCCCCTAAAAACAGCTATTTTCTTCGGCGTGTGCCTCAGTTGTTGGCGCGCACCTTTGTCTTCCGCGGTTTTGACCTGACACCGTATCTCTAGATCACCTCCTCTGCTTGCAAACCTCTGCCCCATTTCCTTTCTACTGGCTGGATCCTACCTACAGTATGAGGGGGGATGAGAAGGGAAAACCCCTCAGACAGTTTGCAATCCGAATCTCTTGAGTCCTGACCACATCTCACAAGGCTCCTTTAAACATGTGGACACCAAGTACCTGTCAAATTTGCCAATGGCTTAACCTGGCTCCGACTACAATAAATGTTACTTAGTAATATACCTAGCAACTAACGATTCTTGAAATAGTTTTCGGAAAAGAACAAAAAAGACAATGAAATAAATAGACAGGGAACTATTAACCTTCCCTGTACATGCATTTGTGGAGTCTACATGTAATTGCAAGTGTTTATGTGCTAGGCAGTGTTTGTGGGAGAGGTAGCTAGGGGTTGGGGTACAAGTGGAGCAGCAAGTTTGAGAGGGAGGTTTCAACCATATACGATTAGATGTTGGGTACGTCAATTTGTGAGGTGTTGGGGCAGATGTAGGAGTCTGTTTTGAGATTATGACAGTTTCTGGGGAGTTGTGTCAGTTGCTAGTTTTAGAATGTTTGTCAGGTTTTTTTTTTGGGGGGGAGAGGATGGATAGTTTGTAGCATGGTTCAAGGACTAAGAACACTATCTCTGGCTGAACAGTTTTTTGTGGTAAGCTTCCTAAAGATCATGACAAATTAATCTCCCTTTCATGAGGACATTAAGGCATGGTCAGAGCTGAAGACAAGTGGTAGATTTGATTTGATGGCATAGTGAGGATGGTCTATCTATATAGTATGTTCCTAATCTGATGCTTTTGCTCCATTTTTTTATTCTGTTTGTAAATCACTGGGGTGTTTGTTTTTTTTGAGGGAGCAATAAAAGTGATTAGAAGGTGCTAATCAAGACTTGCAAAGTACCTGACCTGAAACTACACAGGAACCCCCCCCCCCCCCCCAAGTTAAAAATAGAAAAGTGCTTATAGCACTGTAAAATAAGAGAGAAGCGTGGAGTTTTGAAAGTGAGGAATCCATGCAAAAACATAGGCATGGCAAGAAGCTTCTTGAGGCAAAATATAAGGAAGCCCAGCAGTATTTGAACTCTGGGGAAGGTTCTAGACCACAGCCAGCTGGAGGTTTCAAGATATCCCCAACTGGCCTGGATTGAAAACCCCTGTTCTTGACCTTGGGAGAAGCTCTTTTTGACCAGGTCTATGATCAGCATGCATACATGGAAAAAATGGTTCAGTTTCTTTTTTATTTCCCAATAAAACCATTCAGAAGGGGTAGCCATTTTAGTCTACAGCAGCCAAAGGGACCAAGAAGCTGGTGGCACTCTTAGATTAACAAATTTACTGAGTATGAAAAGGCTGAACCCTCACTAGCACAGGTTTCAGCGGTGTAAGAAGGATGGGGTGGTGGGGATGATTTGTCCCAGGTGCAGATTATAAGGGGGTTCCTCCATTCCCTTTCCCCACACTGCAGCCTGCCAGAAGCATCAGCGTCCTGCCTCTTTAGGAACAGGAAGTTGAAGGGGGATAGGAAGGGCCACTGAAGACAGCTTGTTTAGCAAGCAGCAGCCTGGAGAGAGAGAGACAGAGACCCATCCCACTGGTGAGGAGACATGCCGAACCCGATTGGGGGGAGGGAAGGAAGTGTAAAGGAAAAAGCTACCAAATTAGGGAGGGAGGAAGATGCCAGAGCATGTGAGGGGGAGGGAGAGATATGGAAGAAAAGTAGAGGAGACAGATGCTAGACCAAAGGAAGGGAAGGAGACAGATGTTGGAACACTGGTTGGGGGGAGGGAAGGAGACAGATGCCAGACTAAGGGGTAGGATGTGATATAATGGGGAGGGAAGATAGGGAAGGAAGGAAATGAGAGGGATGTCAGAGCATGGGTGGGGGAGAGGGGATATAGAAAAATGGAGAGAAAATGAAGCTGTATTGAAGGTTGGATGGAAGGGGGAGAGGGCAGACAGTTTATGGAAGGGACATAGAAAGAGGGAGATGCCATATGGAAGGGGTGAGAATAAAGCTAAGATGGAAAGGAGAGTGACGAGCAGACAGAGATGACAAAGGTAGAAAAAATATTTTTGTTTGTTTTAGGATAAAGCAGTATTGTAGCTGTGTTGATAAACATTTGGAAACAGAAAGTGGAAATAAGGTGATATTTTTATCGGACTAATTACTAACTTTCCAAGATCAAAATCCCCTTCCTCAAGTCAGGACAGAAAGAAGATTATCAAGGTAAGTACCGAATCTTCCCTTCTCTTTCTCTGCACAAATCAGCAGTTAACATGAAATACATGGGATCCTGGTGAAACCCAAGAGGGTTGGAGGGAAAGGTTGAAAGAATAAAAATTAAAAAAAAAGTCTACCCCTAAAATTGTCATGCCCTATTATGGTATTCTGTTCTAGTAAATAAGCACATCATTCTTGAACAAGTGGGCTGTGTATCTCTGATTACAAGATCTGCTGTAAAGAAGCCTCATTTATATTTTTCTGCTTCGCCTCCCTCACTCTGGGCTGTCCTCCGATTCCTCAGTTTGCATCAAACAGATGGTCAGCCCTAGAGAAGAAACATTAACAGGGAAGCATACAGGGACTCTCCCCGAGAAACAAGTCTGTCCTGCTCATATGACAACATTTAACATGAATCCTGTATTAACATAATGAGGTAGAACGAACAAGTTGCCTACCTGAATGCAACCTGCACTAACCGTTCTGTTGGACAGATCACAGAAACAAGAGATACGGTCATACTGACATGTCTGAGACAGAAAGTAGGCTAATGTGTGGGCTTCAAGAAATATGTGCCTATTTACTAGAAAAAACATTATCAAAGTATCTAGAGCAATAGGCACATCATTCTTGAACAGAAATTTCCATTAGAATAGTAACATCTAATTCTTCAGCATGGTATCGTCCAAAGCATAAAGTAATCAAAAAATAATAAATTACCCCAAAGGATAGCTAATCAAGAAACAGTTTTAAACACCAAAAGGCCCACCGGCGCCTAAAAAATCTGCACCAGAATTACACCTCTATAGGCGCTTTATGCCACCTAATGCAACGTTTTCTGTGTATTTTGTCGCTCCTGTTCTCTAGCACGCATTAAAGCACAAATGTAAATTCGGGTCTTCCGTGGGTGTTTGTTCGTCCTTTTTCACATATGTTATTACTTATTCAGTTTTCCTTTCACACTTGCTTCTAAATTTCTTTGGTGCTTCCGGTTTGCTAATTGGCATTTGGTTTTCGTTATCTTTTTTGGTTTCCACTGTTTTTAGCATATCCTTGCTTTTATTAATTTGGTTGATTTGTGATTTTGTTTGCATATTTGATATAGAAAGGCAGCTTTTGCTCAAAATTTCCCCCGAAGAAGACCCGTGTTTGGATTGAAACGCCTATATAAAGTAAAGGCGTCGGGAGTTTTCCATCAAATCAACGTTGATGGTGGCAGATTCCACCTTACAACAAGCCAAGTGTTGCCTTTTCCATAAATGCTAGTTGTGTTGCACATAATTGAGATAATCTAGGTAAACGCATGCTTTAAGAATGTGCACCCTCAGTTTTCTCTACACACAGTGATATCTATACAAATATAAAAAAAACTCTTTATATATCTTTTATATATGTTAATTTATTAATTTAAGTTTTTCACGCTTTAGGTCTTAGGCACATGCACTTTATGTATTTCAGAAATCTTTTAATGTCATAAATGTACTGTATTTTAATTTAATAGAAATTTAAAATGAATTAATGATTTAGGTTTCTGTAAACAAACGTGTTAACCACTTCACAATTTTAAAAGTATCATTATATTTAAGTTAGTGTTGACAATAATAGTAAATTCAATAAATTTAGTGATTATAATAATCATAGGGTATTAAATTATATCAAATTAAGTAGATTAATTATTTTGTTGGTAGGGGGTGGTGGACACAGGAACTTGGAATGGTAGACATCAGAAGAGGTTCCAAAGATTGAAGTCCACCACAGTTTTTGTTTCAAACACCCAATTAGGATTATGACTCAATTTCAATTATAATTTGAATATTTATGAAGATATTTTTAGAATATTTTGATTTAGATTTGATATTAGATGCTATTATGGCCTTGATCTCAGTTATGAATATTGTTAGGTTTAATCATTCCATATATTTATTGAATTATCTTCCCTCTATCTATTTTGTTTGCATTCATAGGGTTGGTATATATTTAAGGCCTTTCTATATAATATCTTTCACCTAATGCAACTGTGGCATGGCCAACACTAGAAGTGGCATTAGGCGGCCTATTTTGTCACTGCAGTTTCAAAGCTGAATCCCCCTTTTTCAGCACTGACCGCTACTCATATTTCCAACATTTTGATGTTTTTCTCAGTTCCAAAGATATCTTTAATCCATTACAACGAACTACAGCACTAGTTACAAAACTAGCCATGTTCAGACATTACCTTCAATGGTTTAACCTGGTCCAAGCCCATATATGAATCTGATCTCAAAAACACTGTGTACTGATAATTTCCAGGTCTGCTTGGTGCAGGGAATTTCAGTTCTACCTAAAACCAATAGAAAGAAGAAAAACTAGATCAAAAATGGTAAAGGGCTAAAAGTGTCTCCAAGTGCTACTGAATTTTGTTAATTCCTCCCTCCCCTCACAAATGTACTTCTCTTGAACATTTTCATTTAGTGCCTTTTTTTTTTAATCTTTATTCATTTTTAATCATTCAACAAGTGTACAATTTAAAATCATACATATTCTTGAAAACATCCCTTGTAAGTCTATCAAGAAAAAGAACAATTGTATATATATAATAAAGAGCTAGCCACGCATGCGCACTCCTATTTGCGTGTTCTGTGCGCTGTAGGTCTGTGGCCGAAGGAGTGCGCATGCACGCTAATACGTCACCAGCCTATCGCCTCCACAAGCCAGACCGCAGCCAGACGACGATCTCCGTTCCTCCTGCCGCCGCCGATCTCCGTTCCTCCTGCCGCCGCCCACCCCCTTCTCTTCCCGGGGCCCGAATGGCGATTCCAGGAGCATGTGCATCAGTCTTCACATGCTGCTTCGGGCCCTTCTACTGCCCTGATTTGCTCTGCCGCGTCTCTGATGATGTCATCAGGGACGTGCCAGAGTAAATCAGGGCAGTAGAAGGGCCTGAAGCAGCGTGTGGAGACTGATTCAAGCGCTGCTGGAATCACCACCTTTGTAGTCCGGACCGCGGGAAGGGAAAGGGGGGGAGGTAGAGGAAACGCTAATGCTGTTGCACAGGGAACTGGTGGGGGGGGGAGGGAAATGGAGGGGAAGGGAATGCTGCTTTGGACAGACAGACAGAGAGAGGAAGGGAAACAAAGAAAATAAGAAAGACACAGGGGTAGGTGCACAGGGAACTGGTGTGGGGGGAGGGAAATGGAGGGGGATGGAATGCTGCTTTGGACAGACAGACAGAGGGAGGAAGGGAGACAGAAAGAAAAGAAGAAAGACACAGGGTCAGGGAGATACACAGAAAGACAGACAGGCAAAGGGGGCCAGGGACAGACAGACACAGACAGAAAGGACAGCGGGAGCCGCGTCAGGAGGGGTGCGGGATGCGGCAGTGGGAACTTTTCCAATGGGTGCAACTGGGCGGCTGTCGGGAACCTCTGATCAGGGGCAGAGCAAGGTAAGAGTATCATAGGGATAAGAAGGAGGAGGGAGGATAAAAAAGGAAAAAATGCCTACTGCTGGACAGGGGGAGAAGGAAAGAGATGCTGATGGACAGGGGAGGTGAAGAAAAAGGAACGGAGGACTAATGTTGGACAGGGAGAGAAGGAAAGAGGTGCTGCTGGACAGGGGGGAGGTAAAACAAAGGGAGAAGGACTGCTGCTGCATAAGGAGAGCAGTGAAGGGGTGGTGGTGGACACAGTGGAGGTAAAAGGAAGGGAAAATGGACAGGGGGAGCAGGCAAGGGGTGGTGATGGATAGCCAAGGAAAAAGAAAGGCAGAAAGAAAGAAAGCGGCTAAGGAGAGAGAGAGAAAGACAGACACGCACACATATGTTCTAGCACCCGTTAATGTAACGGGCTTAAAGACTAGTATATATATATATATATATATATATATATATAAACCCATAACCCACCCCCCTTCCCATTATTATTAATAGTATACACAGTAAAATAAGAACCCTTCCCCCTCCCTATTATTCATGGTGTATATTCCAATAAAATAACTGGTGTTTAATCATCACAAAAAGATGTCAATGCCCCGCATATTTTAGAAAAGGTCTTATAATTTCCATTTTGTACAGCTATTGATCTTTCCATTTTAAACATATGACATAATGAATTCCAGCAAAAGGTGAAATTAAGTTTACTGCAATCCTTCCAATTGATGGTGATATGTTGATTAGCGACTCCAGTCATGATTAATAAAAATTTGTTATTAAATGATATCTGACTCTTTTTTCTCATAGCTGTTTAGTGCCTTTTTAAAAAAATTCTTTATTCATTTTTAAAAACTTACAATACGTGTAACAACATATATAACATTTTAAACTCAGATACAACACTAAATATTCTGTTAAAATCCATATCAGAATTTATCCCCCTCCCCCTTAATCAATAAGTCTTTAAATTCAAGAAAACATACAATAATCCCCATTCCTATATACCTTACTTTAATAATCAAACCAAAATACCCTTTCCTCCCTCCCCCCACCTTGGACATGCATATTTAAGGGGAAACAGTTAACACAACAGTAAACTGATAAGTACAAAAAAAAAACCCAAAACCCCACACAAAACAAATATAGTCCCGTTTAGTGCAAAGTGGTGTAACACTCAGCATATTCAATTTTACTCAACTTTTTATTACAAATGACTTCTCTTATATGGCATTTCAGAGACCCTCCAGACCAGTCAAGATGCTTGGTTTATGCTCTGAGATCTAATGAATTTGACATCACTGTAAATCGTTTTCTGGGCTGCCAATATTTTTATAAAGCAGGGTACCAAAACTCCTCCAAACTAGAACGTAAAAACATGACTTGGAAGAGCTACAGATAGAGAGAAGGTTTGCTTGCACCATATCTGCTGAGCTATATATACCCAAAACACCTGTCAGGTTCTGAACTGATCTGAAATGACTTAAGGACAGAAATCAGCTTTCATTTTCATCTCTCTAGATCAGTCAAAGGTGGGAATTGTGGTACCTGTTGACAACAGAGAAGCCCTAAAAGCTGACCTGCAAATCTAGCCTATAGTGGCTAAAGCCTCAGGACCTTGAAGTTATGAGTATGATTCCCACTGCAATGCCTTGTGACTCTGGGCAAGTCATTTAATACTTGTAGGGAGATCCTGGATTCTCTACAAGGAGAACTGTTCCAGCAGTTGGTAATGGAACCCACGCGGGATGGGGGGTCATACTGGACTTAGTGCTTACAAGCGGGGGAAGTGTTTCTGATGATACGGTTTAAAATTAAGACGGGTATAGCGAGGCCTCATTCAAAAGTAAAGGCTCTAGACAAAAAAATAAATACAGTGGTGCCTCACACAACGAACTTAATTGGTTCCAGGAGCAAGTTTGTTATGTGAAACGTTCGTTATGTGAAACGCGTTTTCTCATAGGAATACATGTAAAAAAAAATAATTCGTTCTGCAGCATAAAATATGCTAAGATGACATAAAAAAGATAAATTTTTGGTTATTATTTTTATTTAGATACATCTAAAAACATAATTGTTTTTTAAAACAACACACATTTTTTAAATTTAAAGACAGACTAAGTAGAGTCTAATTTTACAGTGAGAGGGCAGAGTCTCAGCGGCAAAAACTGGGACTTAACTGTTCATTTTTTTTTTTTTTCTACCGTGTTTCCCCGATGATAAGGCAGGGCCATCAAATAAGACAGCCCCCCCTTTTTAGAAAAAAATGTAAAATAAGGCACCCCCCCGCAAATAAGCCACCCACCGATACCTGCGCTTACCCGAATCGGGTGGTACGGTGGGTGACTCCGTGTAGTCTCTGGCACCCCCGACACGATCGGGGCAAGAGGGAGCTCAAGCCCTCTTGCCCCCCCGACTCCCCGACACGATCGGGGCAAGAGGGAGCTCAAGCCCTCTTGCCCCCCCCCGACTCCCCGACACGATCGGGACAAGAGGGAGCTCAAGCCCTCTTGCCCCCCCGACTCCCCGACACGATCGGGGCAAGAGGGAGCTCAAGCCCTCTTGCCCCCCCCCGACCCCCCGACACGATCGGGGCAAGAGGGAGCTCAAGCCCTCTTGCCCCCCCGACTCCCCGACACGATCGGGGCAAGAGGGAGCTCAAGCCCTCTTGCCCCCCCCGACTCCCCGACACGATCGGGGCAAGAGGGAGCTCAAGCCCTCTTGCCCCCCCCGACTCCCCGACACGATCGGGGCAAGAGGGAGCTCAAGCCCTCTTGCCCCCCCGACTCCCCGACACGATCGGGGCAAAAGGGAGCCCAAGCCCTCTTGCCCCGCCGATTCCCCAACTCCCCGACAATATCGGGCCAGGAGGGAGCCCAAGTCCTCCTGGCCACGGCGACCCCCTAACCCCACCCTGCACTACATTACGGGCAGGAGGGATCCCAGGCCCTCCTGCCCTCGACGCAAACCCCCCCTCCCCCCAACGACCGCCCCCCCCCAAGAACCTCCGACCGACCCCCAGCCGACCCGCGACCCCCCTGGCCGACCCCCACGACACCCCCAACCCCCTTCCCCGTACCTTTCTGTAGTTGGCCGGACAGACGGGAGCCAAACCCGCCTGTCCGGCAGGCAGCCATCGACGGAATGAGGCCGGATTGGCCCATCCGTCCCAAAGCTCCGCCTACTGGTGGGGCCTAAGGCGCCTGGGCCAATCAGAATAGGCCCGGGAGCCTTAGGTCCCTCCTGGGGGCAGGGCCTGAGGCACATGGTCGGGTTGGGCCCATGTGCCTCAGGCCCCGCCCCCAGGAGGGACCTAAGGCTCCCGGGCCTATTCTGATTGGCCCAGGCGCCTTAGGCCCCACCAGTAGGCGGAGCTTTGGGACGGATGGGCCAATCCGGCCTCATTCCGTCGATGGCTGCCTGCCGGACAGGCGGGTTTGGCTCCCGTCTGTCCGGCCAACTACAGAAAGGTACGGGGAAGGGGGTTGGGGGTGTCGTGGGGGTCGGCCAGGGGGGTCGCGGGTCGGCTGGGGGTCGGTCGGAGGTTCTTGGGGGGGGGCGGTCGTTGGGGGGAGGGGGGGTTTGCGTCGAGGGCAGGAGGGCCTGGGATCCCTCCTGCCCGTAATGTAGTGCAGGGTGGGGTTAGGGGGTCGCCGTGGCCAGGAGGACTTGGGCTCCCTCCTGGCCCGATATTGTCGGGGAGTTGGGGAATCGGCGGGGCAAGAGGGCTTGGGCTCCCTTTTGCCCCGATCGTGTCGGGGAATCGGCGGGGCAAGAGGGCTTGGGCTCCCTTTTGCCCCGATCGTGTCGGGGAGTCGGGGGGGCAAGAGGGCTTGAGCTCCCTCTTGCCCCGATCGTGTCGGGGAGTCGGGGGGGCAAGAGGGCTTGAGCTCCCTCTTGCCCCGATCGTGTCGGGGAGTCGGGGGGGCAAGAGGGAACCAGGCGGAGAGAGGGCAGTTAAGCGCAGTGCCTGCGCGGAAGGATGCAGCTCGGGCGACTTCGTTGTGTGAAACGAAGTTCGTTGTACGGATCAAGACATAAAGTTCGTTGTGCGCAGCGTTCGCTGTGCGAGGCGTCCGTTATGCGAGGCACCACTGTAAATAACTTTGTTCAGATGGGGGATTACGTCAAGGAATTGTCTGGATGGGAACGTCTGGAAGGAATGGAAATGCAGTGGGCAAAACTGAAAGGAGTTACTGTAAGGGCGACAAATCTTTTTTTGAGACAAGTAAGCAAAAGTAAGAGGAAAAGAAGTTAGCTTTATGAAAATTTTGATGTATCGCAATATCATTAATTCAAAGCTATTTACAATTAAAAACAGGGTCTTAATTATTAACTACAACAGACCCACAAGAGCATGATGAACTGATACATAAGGGAAGTAGAGAGCATAGTAAAGTACACATAGTAAAGCATAGTAAAGGTAAGTACAAAAAGGTAAGTACAAAAGGAGGGTAAAAAAATTTAAAAAGAAGGCTGCTTTGCTTCTCAAATGAAGTAGCTGAGAAGGTAAGGAAGAGGTTAGCTTTCATAAACTACAAAAGATTGCAGAAAGAGGAAGACAGGCAAAAGTATCTGGAAAAGTTAAGAGAGGCTGGTCGAGAAGTCAGGAAAGCAAAGATACTCGTTATCCCCCCCAACAGCTCCATCACCGCGAACTCCAGCGCAGAACAGCATACAACGTGAGAGTGCCGAGAGCTGGATAAGCACGGCGTTCTCACACGGAGGGGGTCAACACGCTGACTGGGACACTGAGTTAACTTCTCAGGGAGAAACCGTGCAACCCAATTCCTCAGCAGCAGTATTAGGGAACATATTGAAGACTCTCCAGAGACTCGAAGCTGCAACCATGAAATCGGCAGAAGATATTTCTAAAGTAGTGAGAAACCTAGAAGATTTAACCACTTTTGTCCAAAATCTTCAAACAGATACAAACAAGAAATTTGAAAAGGTAGATAAGACATTAAGTCGTTACAGGCAGTATCAGCTACTATGGTTAAGGATAGAATTTTCTTCAATGCAAAATTGAACAATTAGAGAATTTCAACAGAAGACTGAACTTGCGTATATTGAATTTTCCTAAATTAAGTTTGGTTACACCAATTGATGCCTTTAAAAGATATTTAATGGAGACTTAAAAAATTTATACGGAATCGATACCACCGATTAACAATATATTACTTGCTGAAAACAAATCAGAAAATCCATCTAAAGAAATAGACTTAAAAAATTTAACCAGAATACTTGAAACATCTCAGGAAGAAATTCAATAGAGGCACTTTGCTTGTCTCATTTGTATTTGAGCAGAACTAAAATATGATAATGAAAATTCTTTTGTGTCTCCCAGAGTTTATTTTTGACTATGAGAGAGGAAACAATTAAAATGGGTGCTACCTTTTTACTTAGTTACCCTTGTAGATGCTTAGTTAAATATGATGGAACTAAATATGTTTATTTTGTGCCGGAGCAACTTTGTAGTTTTCTGGATAAAAAAAGTTAACTCAAATATAAGAGCTGTATTAGGAATTTGAATCGGATAATCACGTTAAGCCATTTTCTTTGGTAAAACAATAAGTATTGTTGGAGATCTCCTTATCTCTTATGTCCTTATTCCACAGGGCAGTAAAGTGGTCTAAGAAAGAGTGAACAATTACTTTTGGATTATATTGCATATTGTTAGATATTGTATTGTTTAAATTTTCTCTTTAAATTGAATTTTTATTTATTATTATGCAATATATATTTGCTTTTTTTGTATTACTTCTCTGTATTACTGTAACAAGAGGATTCTTGCGTTTGTATTTGGAAATCTATATAAATAAATAAATAAAAAAAGGAAAGCAAAGATACAAATGGAAGAAAAAATAGCTGACATGGTATAACGGGGAGACAAGACTTATTTTTACATATATTGGCGATAGGAAGACGTGCAAAAGTGGCATTGTGAGACTCAAAAGTGAAGGAGAGGAATATGTAGAAGCTGATAAAGAAAAGGCTGAATTGCTTATCTAATATTTCTGTTCACGGCTGAATATCTGGGAGCAGGACTGCAGAAAACAAATGCTAATAGGGATGGTGGAGTGGTAGATCTTGATCATGAGGAGCTAGCTAAATTTAAGATAGATAAAGCGATGGGGCCGGATGGTGTACATCCGAGGGTACTGAAGGAATTTAAGGAAGTTCCGGTGGTTCCACTGACTGACCTTTTCAATGCTTCTCTAGAGTTGGGAGTGGTACCGAAGGACTGGAGAAGGGTGGATGTGGTCCCTCTACACCAGGCCCGCGGGCCAAATTTGGCCCGTGATTTGGCCCTCCCTCCATCCCGGTCTCACCTTCAAACAGCCTGTAGAGGGGTGATCCTAAGTAGGCTGCCGTTGACCTTCGCAGTACGTTCCCTCCGCCGTGATCACGTACATCAGAAGAGGCGTGTGGCAGAGGGAACGTGCTGCGGAAGTCAATGGCAGCCTGCTTAGGATCGCTACAGCACTGGCGATCCTCTGCAGGCTGTTTGAAGGTGATACTGCGCTAGAAAGAAGATGCAGGCCTTCAGGGGCAGCGGAAGGCCCTGGTTTAGAAGTACAGGGAGGGAGGGAGGGAGGCAGTGGCAGGTCCTGGTGTAGAAGTACACGGAGAGAGGGGTTCAAAAAGATGTGCATATGCCAGACTGAGGGGGAGGGGGATGGAAAAAATAATGGGTCTAAAAACAGGAGAGGAAGAAAGATGGTGGAAAATGGGATGGAGGGAGGGAAGGAACAGAAAGGGAGAGAAGTTGGACACAAGGGATGGTGTTGAGGGGGGATAGAGATACTGGATAGGAGGGTAGTTAGGATTAGAAAGGGGTGGTGGGAAAGGAAGGAGATTCTGGTTGAAAAAGTAGTTGAGAAAAGGAGAGACGGTGGATCTGAGGATGGTAGGGTCCATCCCTGCAGCTGCGGAGATGGAGACGAAAAAAAGGAAAGATGCCAGACCTCCAGGGGAGGGAAGGGAAAAGAAAGGGGAGGACAGACGTGGAAGATGGATGGTTAACATAGAGAAAGAAGAAAATAACTAATGGGCAGGAGACCTTGGTAAGCGAGTTATCAGAACACAACCAGAGCCTGATTTGAATAATGACCAGACAACAAAAAGTAGAAAAAATAATTTTATTTTCTGTTTTGTGAGTACAATGTGTCAGATTTGAAATGTGTATTCTACCAGAGCAGGTGTTGGACAGAAAGCGTGAACTAGGACATAAGAGAGGAAAATTCTCTCTTTATTTATTTTGTTTACATCACAGAGCCGGCGTGGGGTTGGAGAGGTTGTAACCCTGTCATAATTTGCTCAATAAAAATAATTTAACTACAATGCCTCTTTATTGCTCCATGGTATGAACTCACCTCAAGTACTGTGTTCAGTTCAGGTAAGGCTAGACTCAATTAGGGCACTGGTCTTTGACCTAAGGGCCACCGTGTGAACGGACTGCTGGGCACGATGGACCACTGGTCTGACCCAGCAGCGGCAATTCTTATGTTCTTATGAAAGACATAGTGGCACTGGAAAAGGTTCAAAGAAGAGTGACCAAGATGATAAAGGGGATGGAACTCCTCTCATATGAGGAAGGACTAAAAAGGTTAGGGCTTTTTAGCTTAGAAAAGAGACAGCTGAGGGGGGATATACTTGAAGTCTACAAAATCCCGAGTGGAGTAGAATGGGTACAATGTGAAAAATTACAAAGACTAGGGGACACTCGATGAAGTTACAGGGAAATACTTTTAAAACCAATGAGGAAATATTTTTTTCACTCAAGAGAATAGTTAAGCTCTGAAACACACTGCCAGAGGTTATGGTAAGAGTGTATAGCCTAGCTGGTTTTAAGAAAGATTTGGACAAATTCCTGAAGGAAAAGTTCATAGTTTGTTATTAAGTCATGGGGGAAGCCACTGCTTGCCCTGGATCGGTAGCATGGACTGTTGCTAGTCTTTGGGTTTTGGCCAGGTACTAGTAACCTGGATTGGCCACCGTTGAGAACGGGCTACTGGGCTTGATGGACCATTGGTCTGACCCAGTAATATCTGTGACCCCAGATATTTCAAGAAGTGAGAAGGGGCTAACTTGCTCCTCATGGAGTTGGCTACCCAACCAAGCTCTTGGAACAGCTGAACCATTCACCTTGTGGCTTTGGGACCACCTGAATGAGCCAATCATGCAACAGATATGAACCAGGATCCCTTCCTTGTGCATGGCTACTGTGATCCCTTCCACTGTAGAAGACCAAATAGTAGGGTTTGAAATTGATAATGTTGCCTGAAGACCAAAAATCTTTAAAAAAAAAAATTATGTTCTTTACTGATGGGGATGAATGTTTAAGTACGCTTCGATGAGATCTAAAAAAATCAAATATTCCCCTCAACAAACTGATGCTATTACCGATTGCAAGGTGTCTATGTGAAAACAAGAAACTAGTAAGGCTCAATTTACCCATCAGAAATCCGGAATTGGATGAAACAAGCCCTCCCTTCTTAGGCACTACAAAGTACATGGAATTCCTTCTTGTCCTCCTATGTTCCCTGAGAATCAGAACTACTGCCTTCAGTCTTATCAGTGTAAGATGGCTCTTATTGTCACAGTGTTGAGAATGGCAAGGAGACTCAGAGAAGCATTTCAGACAGAGGGTGGGCAACTTAAGTACAGACTTTGTACATAACTTTGTGAGACCACCGACCTGAGGTTAACGGTGGACATGACAATGAAGCCGGCACAGTGCACAGCGGCAGCTAAGAGAGCTAATAGAATGCTAGGTATAATCAAGAAGGGTATTACAACCAGAACGAAAGAAGTTATCCTGCCGCTGTATCGGGCGATGGTGCGCCTGCACCTGGAATACTGCGTCCAATATTGGCGATACTCGAGAATATGGCGATACTCGAGAGGGTTCAGAGGAGAGCAACATGTCTGATAAAAGGGATGGAAAACCTTTCATATGCTGGGAGATTGGAGAAACTGGGTCTCTTTTCCCTGGAGAAGAGGAGACTTAGAGGGGATATGATAGAGACTCACAAGATCATGAAGGGCATAGAGAGAGTAGAGAGGGAGAGAAAGAGAGACAGAGAGAAATAGAGAGAGAGAGAGAAAGAGAAAGATTGGAGAAACTGGGTCTCTTTTCCCTGGAGAAGAGGAGACTTAGAGGGGATATGATAGAGTCTTACAAGATCATGAAGGGCGTAGAGGGACAGATTCTTCAAACTTTCAAAAAATAAAAGAACAAGAGGGCATTCAAAAAAGTTGAAAGGGGACAGATTCAAAACAAATGCTAGGAAGTTCTTCTTTACCCAACGTGTGGTGGACACCTGGAATGCGCTTCCAGAGGACGTAATAGGGCAGAGTACGGTACTAGGGTTTAAGAAAGGATTGGACAATTTCCTGCTGGAAAAGGGGATAGAAGGATATAGATAGAGGATTACTGCACAGGTCCTGGACCTGTTGGGCCGCCGCGTGAGTGGACTGCTGGGCATGATGGACTTCAGGTCTGACCCAGCGGAGGCATTGCTTATGTTCTGGTAAAAATGTTGGATTCTGCCCCTTACAGAAGTTACCAGAGCACAGGTCCCCAAGGCCTCATTGCTGTCCACAAGAAACTCCTAAAACACCTAACCCAGATTCCCGATCACCCCTGCATCCATCATGAAAGAACTGATCTCTGGGTGGCCAGTACCTTAGTAGAAATAATAAAAAGGAAGTTTTTTTTCTGACCTGTTGTGCTATCTGTCATGGGGGAAGAAACTGGCCAAACCCTGTAGCATATTTGGGAGCACAAAGCATAAGAGGCTCCGGCAGCTCACCAAGAGCCATATTCATCACAAAGCTGCCCATGCTCTGACAAACACAGAATGCCAGCTCAAATTACCACCTGGACAAACAGTTGACATTGGGTGAAGCACACATGCCTCTCTGATTTCTCTCCTCCAGAAGACCGAAGGAAGCCTGACTAGGGCAGCAGAGGAAAGGTGGTCTACCAGTCTTACAGAGAAATACATAATCCTCTTTACTTCTTTTTCATTAAATAAAATCTAACTTCAGCCTGACTGACCAGATAACATAAAATACATCACCTACCACTTTCCGGAGACTGAGAACATATTGAACACAGAATACAATATACATTGATGTCAGTCTCCACCTGCTAGTCCCCAAGTGTCTGCCTATGCTACTGCACTTTTGCATCCTACAATTGTATTTCATCTCTCATTCAAGATTCGTATTCTTCTACATCAAATATTCTACACCTTTTCTATTTAATAACTTAGCTCCCTATATTTCCACTCGTTCTCTTCAGATCTTTACAACTGAACCTTTAGTTATTCCTTTTCACTGTTACATATGGTTGGACTCTACTAGGCGATCCTGTTCCAGGGTTTGCCTTCAAAAACCTTTATTCAGGCTTTTCTCTCCCTGGTGCAGTAACTTTGTCCCTTACCAAGGACCTGATAGCGCCTCAGCTTACATTTTTTGATTCACTGTTGCCCGTTTTGCATTTCCTCCCTTCCTATTGTGTCCAATAGCACCATTTTAATATTCTGATTAATTTTTTTTCCATGATTGTATTTTAGGTCTCCTTTCCTCCAGCCCTTGATTAACTTATTATAAACTCTGCTTAGATTTTTTATTTGTAAAATGCCTGAAAGGATCATAAGAGCCTTAATTTTATTTTCCTCATTAATACAGCTTTACTATAGTCTGTTTTGAGTGTCCTCTGAGATGTCCAGTTAGAGAACTGTCTCTTTAGCATGTCCAGTGCTGTTCATCTTTACCATAAATATTCAACTATGCCTCAATTGCAGCTCTGCATTGGCTGTAACTTACTGACTTTGCTGCTAGTTCCTCTCCCTTTAACTATCATTACTGAGAAGGCCCACCCAACCTTTGGCGAGTGTGGCGTAGTGGGTAGAGCTACAGCCTCAGCACCCTGAGGTTGTGGGGTCAAAGCCTGTGCTACTCCCTGTGACCCTGGGCAAGTCACCTAATCCACCACTGCCCCAGGTACATTAGATAGATTGTGAGCCCACTGGGACAGACAAGGAAAATGCTTGAATTAGATTTATATAAACCGCTTTGAGTGTTGGTTGTAAAACTACAAAAAGGCAGTATACAAGTCCCAATCCCTTTCCCTGATTTCACCATTGCCTAAGAATCATCATCAGTGATGTCACAATGCCTTCATTGTTCTATACTTGGCTCACTTCTGATATTGTATTGGAGGAGAGGGTGACGCAGTGGTTAGAGCTACAGCCTCAGCACCCTGAGGTTGTGGGTTCAAACTCCATGCTGCTCCCTGTGACCCTGGGTAAGTCACTTAAACCTCCACTGCCCCAGGTACATTAGATAGATTGTGTGCCCACCAGGACAGACAGGGAAAATGCTTAAAGTACCTGTATGTAAACCACTTTGAGTGTGGTCGTAAAACTACAAAAAGGCTTATACAAGTCGCAATCCCTTTCCCAAATATGGCTTCCCATGTGTTCTATAGCGAGATTCTGGGTGTGCCGCCAGGGATTAAGTCATTTCTGGCATTGGTGCCTCTCCTCCTCTCCAACCCCACATGAGCCTTGTCTTGTTTTCCTGCAAGACCATGGGACGGCAGCCATTTTTGTTCCCAGTTCTGCACAGGGAATATCGCTCCTACCCTGCTTCACTGCTAGATCAACGGGCTTTAAAAAGTAAGTGGAGAGGTCCGGGAGGCGGGGATGGGTCATCCAGATGAAAACCGCGAATAACCAAAGTCACGAGTTCCGAACCCGCAAATATGGAGGGGGATGTGTATTCAAGTTTCAAGTTTATTGAGTTTTAATATACCGACCATCAGCAAGTATCTGGCCGGTTTACAATAAAAATTTAAAAAGATAAATAATTAAAAAATAATAAAAGTGCACATCAAGAACAAAAACAGGACAGACATGAAAGTGAGGGGAAAAGGGAAAAGGGAGGGGAGAGTTACATGTTAAAAGAAGAAGGGAGAGAGAGGGGAGAGGGTAAAATGTGTGGCGGGATCGCTTTAGAAAAGCGGTTTGCTGAATATGGAAAGAAAAGAAAAAAAAATAAAACAAAAAAAAAAATTAACATTGGAAAACAATGAGAAGATAGAGAAAAAAAAAGATAAGAAAAATTTAAAAATTTTTTTAAAAAAAGGGTCTCTAAATACAGGAGAATGCGTCGCTAAATAAGAAAGTCTTCAGGCTTATCTTGAATTTATTCCAGTCTGATGCAGCAAAACCTTTTAGCTGACATATGGACTATGTAGCCTCCTACCTGCTATGTTCAAAATTCTACCGGATAGGAGGGTCAAGCCCTAGTATCCTGCAGAGCAGCACATGGCACTATAGGCCAGTCCCCAAGTATATCACAGCACTCTGCCTGAAACCATCACTAACTGACTTCTGTCTTAATTGCTGTAACCCAACTCCATCAATAAAACACAGGAAATCCTTTTACAGACACTATTTCTCATGTTCTAGCTCTAACCAGCATGTTTTAGTGTAACATCCATCTCTAGACCCAGATTGCAGAGGAATTGAGTTCATGAAAGGATAGTTATAACTCAGAGACTTCTTACCTCTTCCTGACTTCTTAGTGTACATATGTGATATGGCATTGATATCAATGACTGTTCTTTTCTATCCGCAATATAAATCCACCACCATTCCTGCTTCTCCTGTTAAACAAACAGCACAGGCATTAAGACAGAGCTGCTAGCCATTGATAGGGCAAAGCTTCTCCACAAAAGCCTTGTCACTGATTTTCCAGCAGTGGACCAGAAGATGGGAAGGGAAGTTGACATTAGAAGTATGATAGGGGACAATAGAGCAATCCCATGAGATTTGGTTTCCTTACCAAAGTATATTAGATCCAGCAAGTTTGGAGCTTTCCCTCTTCCCCATCACTCATTCCTGCATTCTGCTCCATGTGCCAGGTTCCCTGGCTGAGGTGGCACCAACAGCAGTGGACTGAGTGGCCCAGCTAGACAACGGAGGCTTACGGAGCTGGTAGAAGTGAGGGGAGGAGAGTCTGAATTGTCAGAAGTGTCATGAAGTAGCTGCCTAGTGGTTAGAATACCAGGCTGAGAACCAAGGAAACCCAGTTCAAATCCCACTACTGCTCCTTGTAATCCTCCACTGCCTCAGGTATAAGCAGATTGTAAGTAAACTTTTATTAAAATAGCCCAACGTGGCCACATTTCATCTATATGTTATACATTACAACAAAAAAAAGAAAAATGGTTATTAAATAAACAAAACCACTTGTAAGGGAAATGAGACTGAATACACTTTTCCTATTGGGGTTACAGGCCTCAGAAAATGGAGCTTTTTACCCAATGGAAACATTAAACTTGCTCCTTAACCCACCCTCACCCTCACTAAATTTTAATTTAATCAAAAAAGATTTTACATTTTTTAAATATGTATATATCACTCTATTAAATCATTAAAAATGGTGGAGAACAGTATATGTTAACCAAACTTCATTTAATAACTTTAATCATCTACTTGAAAGCCAACAGCTCATTTCAGAGACAGAATCGGCAGGTTGGTTCCAACATAGCTTCACTGTACTTGTATTTTCAACTATTCATTAATGCAAAATACTTTTAGTACTTAGCTGGGAAAATGCTAAGATAACTTTATTGCCCAGTAATGATAACACTGGAACTTTCGCTTATTTTTCTGGCGTCTATCCACTCATCCGATGCAGCCTGTGTTTCGTGGGACAAAAACAGCACTCCCCCGACACACGTTTGTATTTCTGAATTGATGGTATTTGACTTGCTTTGCTTGCTAATGTGAATTGGGGTGGGTATCTACCTTAGAATCGATTTGATTTGATGTGAATGTGGTTTTATATTGGGGGATGTCCACATTATATGTGAAATCGTAGGGAAACAAGATTCTATGCATGTGTGCGATCACCAGACTTGATGGACCCAGGGTCTGATCCGGAGATGGCAATTCTTATGTTTAATAAAGAAATAAAAACACAGGCTGTATAAAGAGGGTGCATAGAACCGTGTATGACCACTGACCTCAGGGAAATATAGACTGTAAACAGGGTGCGTGATTTTTGATTTTGTTTCCAGCAGGGCTCGTTCTTTTCGCTGTATACTTTGCTGCAATTCTTGCCACTCCTGGTAAAAAGCAAAAAGGTTTTTTTTAAAAAATAAATCATGCATTCAAATAACTTTTCACCACAAGTTGCAGCTCTGCCTTGAGGACTACATGCTTAAGAGAACATCCACAGTTCCTTCTGGGGCTTTGGGCACTGTGGCTAACTTAACCTCTAGATCTTTGGTCTATTAAAAGTTAGAACTATCCTCTCTAAAACTCCCCAAATCCACCTTAGAATACCCAGCAGCAACGAAGAAACAGAAACACTGAATGCTCCTGAAAAGTCACTACTGAGTATCAAGTGCCTATCAATAACCATCTGTCTGGATACAAGATTTTAAAGCTTGTTTGGGGCTATGCTGCTCTTGAACATTAATTCAAGGGATATTGAATAAAATGGAATGGTTCAGGCTCTAGGTACAATTATTTTGCCCTTCTGTTAAAGTATTTCATTGGGTAACAAGGCAGACTCCATTTAAAACCACACACACACCCTGAACTCCATCTATAAAAATCAATCAAAAACATTTGAATCTATAATCAAATAGAAGTGTGAAGTGATTTTTATTCAACCTAAATAAAAGCTTGTCAGATGGAGGGAAGAGGTAGCAGTATTCCAAGCGTTGTTTGAAAGGAACAGAATTCCAAAGCTTAGGTGCAAGACAATTAAATGCACAGTAACTTAGCGAAACATCCAAAATATCCTCTCAAGGGTGCGTTTGTGTGCGATCAGATTATACTGTAGAACAGCTTTCTTCAACCGCCGATCCATGGACCGGTGCCAGTGCGCAGAAATTTCCTACTGGTCCGCAGGGCCAGCACGTGCATCGAGCCGAAGACAGTGTTCTTCAGCCTCCGGTCCACGATGCGATGTTGCCTTCAGGCCGGCTCCCTCTTCCTCAGAGCTGCAGTGCCCAAAGCCGTGGGCAGCGGCTCTTACATGCGTCCTGCACCTGAAGCCTTCTCTCTGACGTTGCAACGTCAGAGGGAAGGCTTCTAGATGAGGCGCGAGATGCAAGAGGAGCTGCTGCCCACGGCTTTGGGCACTGCAGCACTGAGAAAGAGGGAGCCGGCCCGAAGATAACACGGGGGTGGCATAAAATGGCCAGGCGGGAGCAGGCCAGAAGGTCAGGCACAGCATAGAGGGAGGGAGACAACGGTAGGGGGAATGATTTTATGTTTTAATTTAGTGATTGATTTATATCTGCTTTCTGTTCAGGAAGAAATGCATTTGTTTCTTTTTCTCTGGGGTTGTACTGCTTGCAGAGTCTTGCATCTTTGGGTTTGTTTGTAAATATTAGTACTTTTAGTTTTTGGTCCCGCATTTGCATGGGGTTATCTGTGTTCTGGTAGCAATGAATGTTGAGAAGCATACAGTGTGCTTTAATTTTGTGGTTAACCATGATAATACAATTATATTGTGTGTGTATATATATTAAAAATGAATGGAAAAAATGGTGCTATAATTAGTACTATTATGGGCGAGGAGTCTGGGGCAGAGATTGGGTGGAGATGGGCGGGGTCTGGCCCACGACTTAGCCCAGTGTTCTTCAACTGCCAGTCCACAAAATAATTATTTTATTTCCGCCGGTCCATAGGTGTCAAAAGGTTGAAGAACACCGCTGTAGAATACTAGTGCTAACGGGGATAGTTGGGCACTAAGGTGTATTCAATTTTTGAAACTTGCACAGTGCACAAAATCAAGGGGGCATTTACATAGGTGTCTCAAAATGAGATGGACATCATAAAATTGGGTCAAAGTGCAGTATTTAGGGTATGCCCTTTTGTGCCCGCCATGAGCATGGTAAAATGAACACAGAAGATCTAGAATCAGAAAATAATCCTATATAATAAAATGCTAAGCGCGCATGCGCACTCTTACCCCGTGTTCCCTGATCCGTCGGGCTGTGGCAGGTAAGAGTACGCATGCGCGCGTCTAAGGACCGGCAGCAGGTAACACGTCACAACTACCCCCCACCCCTCGCCGCCGCCGACCTTACCCGGCACACCAGAAACCCCCTTTGACGCTCCCAGCCGACCCACCGCGAGACAAACACAAACCTCCCGGCTCCAGCAGCGTCCGAGGCACAGTAAACACGCTGCTTCGCTTCCTTCTACTGGCCTGATTTCCTCTGCTGCATCCTCGATGACATCACAGACACGGCAGAGGAAATTAGGCCAGTAAAAGACCGTGAAGCAGCGCGTTTACTATGCCTCGGACGCTGCTGGAACTGGGAGGTTTGTCAGCCATCTAGCAGTAGGAGGGTCAGCTGGGAGAGGGTCAACGGGGGTTTCAGGTGTGCCGGGTAGGGTCGGCGCATGGGGGAGGTTTAAGGGGATGGGAGGCAGGCAAGCTGGCTGGCATTGGGGGGGAGGGGAGGGGTTAAATTGAAACATGCTGCTCAGGCTGGCATCGGGGGTGGGGTCGGGGGGTTTAAATTAAAACACGCTGCTCAGGGGGATGGGAGGCAGGCAGGCATCGGGGGGGTGGGGGGGGTTAAATTAAAACATGCTGATCAGGGGGATGGGAGGCAGGCAGGCAGGATTCGGGGGGTGGGGGTGGGACAAAGTCAAGAAGATAATGATGGGGACATAGAAAGGGGCACTAAGGATATAGAATGCACTGGTTTTAAGCAGTGGACAGAGGACAGAGGCACTGGGGGCACTAAGGACACGGGAAGGAGGCACTGGGAACACTAAGGACACAGTACAGAGGAACTGGGGGCATTAAGGACACGGGAAGGAGGAACTAGGGGCACTAAGGACATAGGAATGGGCACTAAGGACATGGGAAGGAGGCACTGAGGGCACTAAGGACATAGGGAGAGACACAGACAGAAAAAATGACAGACAGACAGGCAGCGTGCAAGGAGAGAGACAAAGAAAAAAAACCCAGACAGACAGACATCTACTCTTGCACCCGTTAATGTAACGGGCTTAAAGACTAGTATTAAATATTGAACTAAGGCCAGTACTGGGCAGATTTGCACGGTCTGTGTCTGTATATGGCCGTTTGGTTGAGGATGGGCTGGGGAGGGCTTCAATGGCTGGGAGGGTGTAGATGGGCTGGAGTGAGCTTTGACGGAGACTTCGGTAGTTGGAACCTAAGAACAGTAGCGGGCAGAGCTTTGGGTTCTGGCCCTAAAATAGCTAAGAAGAAAAAATTTCTAAAAAAAATTAAATCAGGTTGGGCAGACTGGATGGGCGGACCATTCGGGTCTTTATCTGCTGTCATCTACTATGTTGGCCCATAAATGCCACCTTATGCTAATATTCTACAGTATAATGAAATTTAGGTGCTCAGATCTCATCACAAAATTCACATTTAGTGCCTGACATTTTGACAACTCATTTTTGTCACGCTATACAGTATAATCTCATTATAACGGACTTCAAGAGACCTGGAAAAACAGTCCGTTGTATTCAGAGTTGCATTTTTTTAAAAAAATTTAGGTCAACTTGAAACAACGTACAATCAATGAACAACAGTCACTGCACAAATAATAACAAAACTCAGCAAAACATTGGTCTGGCACGAAACGATTACAAAACCAGGACCCTAAAAGATGTTCTAATGCATTATGTCGTACTGTACGGAAAGAAAACCAATCTGTCATTTTCTTCTAGCTGCATTTTGATACTATTTCACTGGTACACCACGCGCCTTGTGGGCAGAGCCTGCATGTCCGTTATAGCCGAACAAAACTACAGCTAAAAGCGGCTCTGGGGACCAAATTGGTTGTCTGTTATATCTGAAAGTCCATTATATGCAGGGATTTTCTGCATGTTCATAAAGGCGCACGGCTGGGACCAGTGGACCTTGTCCGCTATAAACAATATTCCGTTATAAGTGAGTCCGTTATGAGATTATACTGTAAAACGCAGAGGGGTCAGTTCTCAAAGCATCCCAAACAATTCCAAAATGATGTACAAAAATCATTAGATGTGATTATTTTCATCTCTTCTTGACTCACTCCAACTTTAGATACCTAAATTCTTAGTTCATGTATGTGTTTGGTTGTAGATACTCAGTGAAGCCCCTGTTAGTCCCTAGGAACTATGCAGTCGCAGTGGAATGGAGGAGTAGCCTAACGATGCAGAGGACTGAGATCCTGGAGAATTGGGTTCAATTCCCACTGGGCAAGTCACCCCAAAAAATACCCTTAGGTCGTTAGCTTACTAGGGACAGATGATGCGGTATACAAACCTAAGGATTCGATTAGATTAGATTAGAAAGTACTTGCATAAGATGTGTAGAGCTGTTTATGATTAACAATAGTAGTAGCAGTGAACAGAGGTGACCACATGACATAAGTCGTCAGCACACAATTAATACATAAACTGTAGTTGGCAGAGGCATGTGTGCTGTGGCTTAGTGACATTTTTGTGAAAATGTCCGAGACATTTTTACCCCTTTTCCCAGAGGATTTTGAAACTTGCTCGCCTCCTGATCAGGTTAATTTTGGAATGTTGTGCCAATTTTCCTACTCTTATTGTCAGTCCTTGAAGAATTATGAACAGGACCTATTGGCTTCATTTAAAAAAAAAAAATACTTCAGGAGCTTAAACACAATGTTTGGCAACATATTTAATGGTAATTTTGGCATTGTTTGGAATACTTTAAAACATAGTGAGAGATCTCCACCCCTACAAGGTCGGTGCCATGAAACAGTGCTACTGAATAACTTTGGGGGCTGAATATCTAATATAAAGAGTAAGGGGGTTAACTGGAGTAATCAAAGTTGCGCTTGTTTTACAACTAGGAAGCATTAAAAAAATCTTTGATGGATATCCTAATTGCTGTTAGCCATTGTTTAGGGGTATTTGGGGCTCTTTGACACATTCCTCGTTATGAAACTACCCCACAGAGTAGTTTCAAGCAAGCCTTAACTGTACCTGCACAGCATCCACCCTGGTGTCATGTCATACCAATGCTGCTAGATATTAAAAAAAACATTGTGAATCCTGTTCTTAGTGCTTTTAGTTAAATTTAGAAGCTGGTGGATCTAAAGGCGTTTCAAACAGACCTATGCATGCTGCCCAATGATTTGTTACTTGTAATTCATGTCCCACACAATGAAGACTAAGACAAACAACTCTGAAGGTGGTTGTAGTTAGAGCTGCAACCGCCTCCACCCCAGCTTACAGCCTCATCATCCTTGCCATGTTTCTCATCTGGTTCTCGGTCGGAGTCCCTGTCGCTACCATCATCCTTGTCACTCTGCGAGTCCCTGATCATGTCCTCTTCTTCAGAATCACTGCCCTTGTCAGAAGCTTCTTCCTCTTCCTCCTTTGCTACAACTTCCTATGTGAAAAGCAAATAAAAAGAATTTAACATATCCAGATTGCACAAGATAAAGCCTTTCAATCAATCGAGCTTCGGTACAATGCGATCAAGTGATGTTCTGAAGATGAGTTCACAAGGCACCTATCAGGCATATTAACAATTTGCAGAAGAGAGACTCCAAATGCCCACTGTGAAGTATGTGGAAGAGCTAACCAAAAAAATGAAGCATATAGAAAAAGGTGAACATTAAAACCAGGGCCTAATTAAGGGGAGACTGGCACAGCTCACCTTCACCTGCTGAGAGACTGAGCAAAGACTGGTATGATAGAGGGAGCTACGGAAATTAATACTACAACCAAAGTTTGGTCTCAGTCTCCTCCTGCTGGTCAGGGTGAGCTATTACCTGGAGAGGTGCTAAAGAAACACATTTATATATCCAATGGAATTCAGGTCACAGTTTTCATTAGGAATGTGCATTCGTTTGAAAAAAACAAAACAAAACAATTTTTTTTACATTCCACCTCATGCCATCATAGCACAAAGTACAAACCCTAATGTATGCAAATGACATTGCCTAAAAAACTAAAAAAATAAAAAGTTTAAAGAAACTTAACACAAAAATAGTCAGACATGGGAAACTAAAAACGAAAATGTTTGGCTTGTACATCCTTGGTTCTTAAGAGAATGAAAAACTCAAGGACAGTCATCCATCAAATGAAACCTACAGGAGGGAGACTCAAAAGGAAGTTAAGGAAACCCTTTTACAGCAGAGGATATAGAAATCAAGAACCCGATATTTATTTAGCACATGGCAGTAAGCAACTTATAGGCCACTCCCAGCTGTGGGTTGAATTAACCCCAGATATTCAATGCTGGGCAAGTCCGGCCTCCGGGTTAGTGTGACAACCCAGAGAAGTCGGGTACTAGCTGATATTGAGACCGGTACACAACGGTTAACTTGGTGGATAAAGTTAAGACAACCTTTCATCTCTAACTGTATCTGCTTGTTTAACTGGCCAACAGATTGAATATGACCATAAACTGCAATAGCATTCATGAAAGCATTGAACTCTAATCCAGCACTAATACCTGAGGGCTGACCCTACCCCCTAGACTGCTCAGTCTATTTATAAGCCTCTTATGGAAGAGTGTCAAAAGTTGTACTTGGACATAATGGTCGAGACATCTGAGAAGACACTCACTACATTTCCTTACTAGCTTTGGAATTTGAGGATCTCTGCAAAGGAATTTATTGGAATAATTAGCACATGAATTGTTTTTGTACCATAAGTAGTGGTTTTCCCCAGGTCTCTTAATGTTTATAGAGACTTTTCTGCTCAGGATTTATGCAAACCTTTTCTAAAATAGACCTACGTGAACTGCTTTTACCAGAGCTTAACTACGTCAGTCTCCAAAGCCAGCCAGCTCCCAGGTGAATACACCTGCCATGTACAAAGAAGCTGTCACATCCCCAGGCACAGTGCACTGGATTGCTGAAGAGGGATACCTACATTCCCCAGCACCCCATTGGCCTGCTTCTGCTTTGGCTGCTTCGGCTGTGGTAAGGGCAGGGCAGCCGCTTTCTTCTTCACAGGTTTCTTTTTCTTGGACTTAGAAGCTTTCTTGGCTCCTTTGCCCTTCTGCTGCCAGCCTTTGTTTTTTATCTTGTTGACATCTCCCTGCTGTAACAAACCCAGAGGAGAAAGAACTGAAGTGTCATACATACAAAGGTCATCACATAAAGCAAACTGTGTGTGGCGCAGTGGTTAGAGCTACAGCCTCAGCACCCTGGGGATGTGGGTTCAAATCCCCCGCTGCTCCTTGCGACTCTGGGCAAGTCATTCAGTCCTCCATAGTCCCAGGTACGTTAGATAGATTGTGAGCCCACCGGGACAGATAGGAAAAATGCTTGAGTACTTGAGTGTAAAAAACCGCTCAGATAACCTTGATAGGTGGTATATAAAAACCTAATAAACTTGCAGCAGTTTGGTAATTTGGGTCCTGAAAATGCTGAACAGATTGTTTCTTCCCCTATCTGCCTGGGGGGGGGGGAAGCAGTGACAAATACTGAGTCTCCACAATGCTCCGGAGCAGATTACCACTCTTCAGGTCTCCTGGATAGGAGATGGCTACAACTGCTTCAGCCTACCTCCCCCAGGATGCCACCCTTGGTTATAACTTGTGCCTCCCTTTCTGCATAATGCTGCGCTGGAAAAGGATTTCAAAAACAATGGACACGTGCTCAGCAGAGGCAAACTAGAAGAAACATTTCTACTATTAGAAAACAGAAGCGACAGAAAAATGTAACTCTTAACTTACCCCTTCCTCTGCAGGCTGCTCTTCTGCAGCACAGGTGGACTGTTCTTTTTCAAACATGTTCTGACAGTAAAAAAAACAAAACAGAGGAGGATGTTGTCAGTTGTATAACATTTGATATGCTTCCAATAATTTTTAAATTCATCCGAGTCTTTCCACAAGGCTTCTGATGATATAGTGTGAATAACTGGGACCAGTTTGATAGGCCTTGAGCTATAGCTTAAAAAATCTAAGAATAGGCATACTGGGGAAGACCGATGGTCACAAGTAGATGGCAGAATCCCAAAGAGTAACAAGATTTCATGCTGCCGACCTCCCAGAGATAACTAGTGGCTTTCTTCATATCTATCTCAATAGCTGATTATAGAAACTTCTCCAACCCTTTTTTAAACCCAGCTGTCGCCATATTTTCTCGTATTGAGTTCTGAAGCTTACTTATATTTCCTCCTATTCATTTTAAAATTATTACCATGTAACGATTGAGAGGAAGATTCTCAAATGTTTGCAGTAAAATCTGTCGGGCCACTGTCATGGCTGCTACGGTAACAATTTAAAAAAGGCGAGTCATTCTTTAAAAACCGCAAATGCAATGAGGTTCACAGAGTTGTGGAAGGTCGCTAAATTTGCATGTGTCGATCGCTGGTGATAGCGATCAGCACATACGCAGAATAAACGCACAAATAAAAAATAGATAAATAAATTTTAAAAAGACCCCAAATCAAAGATTGGCAGGAGGGATACCCACACCCTCTCACCACTGCTGTCAAGCAAACCCTCCCCAACACCCTCCCCCCCCCGGCAGCGGGAGGGATGCTCACTCCCTCCCGCCACAATACCCTTGCCAGCCCACCTTATTTACAAAGGCTTCCTCCTACCTCCAGCCAGCAGGCCCACCTCTTCAAAATAGTGGTCCTTCCCCATTCCAGTGCATCCTAGGATGCGCCAGGGAGGGGCCTAAGGTTCTTATTGGCCATGGTTGATTAAGGCCCCTCCCAGGATGCACCAGTAAGGCCCGCCATTTTGAAGAGGCGGCCTGCTGGCTGGAGATAGGACTCATCCCTCCGACCAACCTTTGTAAACAAGGGGGGCATCAGAGGTATGGCAGCGGCGGCAAGAGGGAGTGGGCATTCCTCTTGCTGCCCGAGGGGGGAGGGGAGGGCAGTGTCGGGAGAGTTGCTTTGCGGTGGGATGGAGTGGGTATTCCTCACTGCCGTGGGGGGGGGGAAGTTGTTTACTTGCCGATTACAATTTTGTATGGTTTTTAAATAAAGACTCCTGTATCTTGTACATTCCATTCTGCAGTCTTTTCCTTATTTTTGGTGTTCGCCTTTCACTAAAGTCCTGTTGGATTTCTTGTTGTTTTGCTTTGGGGAAAGTGATATTCAGCCAGAGTGTGACGTGTGCATGAGTGAGGGGGAATACGATACTATAAGCTTGCTGGGAGATAATGAAATGCAGTGGGAGCCAGAGGACTAAAACATAAGAAATGAGTGTGGTGTTGCCTGAATGTGTGTGTGTGCTTAGCAAAGGGAGGGAGTGAGCATCCCTCCTGCTGCTGGCGGGAGAAGGGGTGGGGGGGGGGAGTGCTTGAGGTCTGAGCTGGATACTAAAATGGTGTGTGCTCTTCGTCATAAGGCGTATGGGAACAGACTTAACATAGTAGATGACGGCAGATAAAAACTCGAATGGTCCATCCAGTCTGCCCAACCTGATTCAATTTAAATTTTTAAAATTTTTCTTCTTAACTATTTCTGGGCAAGAATCCAAAGCTTTACCCTGTACTGTGCTTGGGTTCCAACTGCCGAAATCTCTGTTAAAACCTACTCCAGCCCATCTACACCCTCCCAGCCACCGAAGCCCTCCCCAGCTCATCCTCCACCAAACGGCCATATACAGACACAGACCGTGCAAGTCTGCCCAGTACTGGCCTTAGTTCAATATTTAATATTATTTTCTGATTCTAAATCTTCTGTGTTCATCTCATGCTTCTTTGAACTCAGTCACTGTTTTCCTCTCTACCACCTCTCTCGGGAGCGCATTCCAGGCATCCACTACCCTCTCCGTAAAGTAGAATTTCCTAACATTGCCTTTGAATCAACCACCCCTCAACCTCAAATTATGTCCTCTGGTTTTACCATTTTCCTTTCTCTGGAAAAGATTTTGTTCTACGTTAACACCCTTCAAGTATTTGAATGTCTGAATCATATCTCCCTTGTCTCTCCTTTCCTCTAGGGTATACATATTCAGGGCTTCCAGTCTCTCCTCATACGTCTTCTGGCGCAAGCCTCCTATCATTTTCGTCGCCCTCCTCTGGACCGCTTCAAGTCTTCTTACGTCCTTCGCCAGATACGGTCTCCAAAGTCTTACTTTGCTGTCAATGCCCGAGTCAATCAGCGCTCAGGCACTGACCAGAAAATAAGGCTAGAACAGTTCAGACCTGCTGGAAAATTTTGCTCACAAATGTAAGACAGTGAGATTAGGGAACCACTCAGCAATAATAGGGAATTGCCCAAAGTGCTCATTTAAATATTAATGACCTCGCTGGCAGAGTCGGAACCTGCTAGGAAGCTTGGAAAAGACCATGAGAAGCCCTTGTGATAATCCGCTGCTAAAATACATGCACGCTAAACCAGCTGGAACCGGTTTTGCGACCACATTAAAGTTTTGAGAATCTTCCCTTAAGTGTCTCCTAGTCTCTGCACCTTTTTCTTCTCTTTCAAAATGATGATTCATTTTTACCCATTTTATACCATTTAGGATTTTGTAGACCATCATATTCCCCATAAACAATCATAGTAACATAGTGGGACATGGACATTCTTCGGTTGGCCATCCAGCACAACCCTGGCATGATAACTGGTAGGAAGGCCGGAGGGGGTCCATCTCCATCGATTTTAAATAGAATCAAGTGGTTTAGAGGCAGATAGAGGCTTAAAAAAGGATCATTTAAAATCCAAGATAGGCCCCATCAGCAAAACCGAATCAAAAACAGCCCCATGGGGACTCCCCTGAAGCATAGGTGTCAGCTCTTTGGGAGCCCAAGCACCCCCAATATTTTTGGGACCTTGCGTGACCAGGGCTGGCATCTCTTCCCCTGTCAATCTCCCTCCCTCCCTTCAACTGACCCCATGGGCCGGCATGTTTTCCCCCTTGTTATCTGCCCTGTTCCGACATTGCCCTCACCTTTGTCTTTTTTTTGTGCCAAAAAACTCCAAACATTTTTTGTTGCAGGGGACTGTCGACTGCGGTAGCGACTGTGAAGCTTTGCTGGCTTTCCTTCAGCCACCCAGGTGAGAAACAGGAAGTTGCGTCGTTGAGGATGGAACGCAGCCGAAGGAAAGCATGGAAGGAGGCCACAGGCAAAGCTTCACAGTCGCTACCATGGCTGACGGTTCCCTGCAACCAAAATGTTTGTATGTTGTCGGCAAGAAGACAAAGTTGAGGGCAATGTTAGAACGGGACAGATAGAAGAGAGAGGACATACCGGGCCGAAGAAGCCCCCTGGCCTTGCTGAAGTTTTCTATGTAGAATGAGTGGGGTCAGAAAAGTGCTAGAATGGGTGTAGGGGAAGAATTTATGGGGCTGGAAACAGGAGAGTGAGAGATGGTAGGCAATGGTCTGGAGGGAGAGAAGAGAAAGGAAGTTGGACATTGGGTGTTGTGAGGGAAGGGGGAGATACTTGAAGGGAGGACAGATGGGAAGAGAAAGGGAAAGATAGTGGACCTGCTGTTGGTGCAGAGGAAGGGAGAGATGGTAGACCTGGCAGGGAGGGAAGGAAAGAAGGAAGATTGGAAGAGAAAGAGAGAAAAGTTGGATCTGGGGATGGAAGGAAGGTTATGAGGGAGAAATGTTAGATCTGGGGGTGGAAGGGAGAGAGAGATGCAGTGTCTCTTTTCCTTCCACCCCATTGTTCAGCATCAAGGATGGAGGGAAGAAGAACAACAGAAAATAGAGGAAGAAATGTTGGGACCATGGACAATGAGGAGAGATGGACCCATGGGGCAGGAGGGAAGATATGCGGATAAGAAAATGCATGGGGATGGAGAGAAAAGGACGAAGATATGGGTTGACAAGAATGGAGAGAGGGGGAGGGATTCTGCAAGTGGTGAGCCATATGGAAGAGGGGGATGACAAAGAAGATGAGTAAGAGAACAGTGAGTACAGTGGTAGAAATGTAGTAATGGAGAGTCGATATAAGGAAATAGGAGAATGGAAAAGGAATGAGATGGGAAATGGGAGAGCTAGGGACTGAGAGGAGATGGAAAACAGAGCTGTAAATTTAACAAGAGGGGGTGAGAAAGAGGGCAAGATTTGAGTGGACAGAAGCAGAAAAAAAGGGAGGAAAGCTGAAAGGGGGGAAAAAAAATCAATATGTTGGAGTCGGGCAAAGTGAGGGAATGGAAGAAGAGAGAAGAGGAGAAAAAAATGGACAGCAGACACTGGAAAGAGAAGATAAAAGCAGAAAGAGAATCTGGGACCAAGATGATGGAAAAACAAAATATGCTGTCCAAACGAGGTAGAAAAAAGTGTTTTATTTAAAATTTATTAAATAGAATATGTTAGCTTTGGGATATGTACATCACAAATATATTTGTATTGTATTCAGTAGTGTATTTGGTAGGGGGGGATGGAGCCCAAAATAAGTGAACAAGCACCAACTTCTCTCCCCACCTGAATGCAAAATATAAATACTTGAGCTGGTGGGTATCCCCAAGCCCTGCCAACTGAAGACCTTTTCCTCCAATCTGGCAACCGAAGTCTCCAAGCTGTGCAGCTAGTGGCCGTATCCTCAAGCTACCACTGCTGTCATGCAGTAGCTCTGAAATACTGCTATGAGTAGGAAAGCTCTGGTTGCTCGACCTGAACCTGAAGAGGAGTGGAGGTGGTCATGAGCTAGTGATGCTTTGGGATCCCCACCTGCTACACAAGGGAGATGTTCATTTTGAAGAGGCTTAAGCTCAAAGTGGGAAGTCCAGCCCCCTCTCATGGGGATGACATTGATTGTGTTGAGAACAAAATGAAGTACTTGCCGAGTTTGATGTTTTGGAATTTCCAGTTCAGTTTTGGTATTCACATTTCTATTTCCAATTTGTCATCAATTGTTCTGCATTTAGTGAAGGTCTGTCTGTGTTTTGTTTGTGAATAAATCATTCAATGTTGTTTTATATATGGTAGTAATGATGGGTGGGGAAATTGGAAGAAAGGTAGGTAGAAGAGGAGCCCCGAATGGTTGAATTGTTGACAGGATATAGTAGAAAGTCTGAACTATGTCGCTACAATAGATACATCATTTGGTTGGTGTTGGGAGAAGAGCTGATTGTGATACCAGTCTGTTTGTAATTGTTTTTATTGATTCCCTGAAGAAGCTTCAGGTGAAACGGGCCCCTTTGGAATCATGACTCTCCAACCAAAAGCTAAGTTTCATTTTTTGATTCTGAGAAATAATTATGTCTAGCTATTTTACAATATGGGAAGAAGTTTTTTTTATGACTGATGATTACAAGGATAATCCATTTAATTGATCAGTTTTGGCTGCTTGATATGATTTGAAGGGTGTCTGGGGTCTTTTTCCCTCTTTTTGAATATTTACATCCAGGATATATAATTATTCTTTGTAAATAAATGGCATTGTTCATTTTTTTAGAAATGGTCTAATACTTGGCAACTGAGTTTTAATGCCAAAAAGTGTAAGGTTATGCACCTTGGTAACAGTAACCCCAGCAGAACATACACCCTGAATGGTGAAAACTTAACAAGAACTGTCGCAGAACAGGACCTGGGTGTAATCATTAGTGAAGAAATGAAAACTGCCAATCAAGTGGAGAGAGCTTCAGCCAAGGCTAGACAAATGCTGAGTTGCATCCGAAGAAGTTTTGTCAGCCGAAAGCCTGAAGTTATAATGCAGTTGAACAGGTCCATCTGGAGTACTGTGTTTAGTTTTGGAGGCCACATTATCAAAAGGATGTGAAGAGAATAGAATCGGTTCAGCGAATGGCCAGTAAGATGGTCTCAGGACTCAAGGATCTCCCATATAAAGAACATCTAAGCAGGCTGCAGTTATATTCTCTCGAAGAACACAGAGAGAGGGGAGACTTGATAAACATTCAAATATCTTACAGGTCGTAATGAGGTGGAAGAAGATATCTTTTTCCCTACAGCAACAAGAGGGCATCCGCTCAAACTCAAGGGTGGGAGACTTCATGGCGACATCAGGAAGTACTTCTTCACCAAAAAGGGTGGTTGATCATTGGAATGGTCTTCCACGTCAGGTAGTTGAGGCCAGTAACGTGCTCGACTTCAAGGGACGATGGGATAAACATGTGGGTTTGCTCCGGGGAAATGCTTAGGGGGAGGGTTCTTTTAGAGGGAGGGTTCTTTGAGTGGGCAGACTTGTTGGGCCGACGGCCCTTTTCTGCCATCATACTCATTGTAACTCTGTTCTGTTCTTTTTAAATTAACCTTTTGTAATCCGCCTTGAACCGCAAGGTAATGGCGGAATAGAAATCCGTAATGTAATGTAATGTAATGTAATACTCTATATTTCTACTGTTATTGGGATTTATTACAACTTCTTTGGATGTTCATCTTTTGATAATTGTTTGTAGAGGGTTTTTTTGTCTTTTTTGTGTAGCTTATTATAACTGGGACATCTAATCCTAGAGGTTTATAAATTTAGATGTTTATATTCAAGCCAATTAAAGGCTTTGAGAGGTGCTAAAACATGGAAAAATGACATTTTATGCACATTTTTTCAAAATAAAATTAGTGCAATTTCTCTTTCCTTCTCACCGACACCGACGCCCCACCCAGAGACTATCTGAGATACTTACTGCCATTGTCTGTCTTGTGAGTGTGACAAGGACTGTGACAAGGGATCCCACTGTTATGTTATTGCTGTCTTCATCATCTAGCACTAAAAGGAGAGAAGATGAAATCAATGAAAGCTCCCTCACATTCATAATAAAGACAGCAAATATGAAATGTAATGGAGAAAATGTGGGAAAAAACCATATCTTACAAGATCAGTTTGTTAAAACAGCTCTAGAGGGTGAAGTGGAGTCTTCAGATCAGAAACGTGCCAGTGTTTAGGCTTGGTTATAAGTTGCTTCTTATAGTTTTGCACATTGTAAGAAAAGTGGGGCACTGTTCATTAGCCACTTTCTTGCTTTTTAACTCTTCCCTCCCAACCACCAAATAGCTGTGGTTGTGCTGCCATTTATTTATTCAATTTTCTAGCCTATCCTCCCAAAAGAGCACAAAGGTTACAAATTTGCATACATAATATAGGTTAGCGATAAGATAGCTGGAGTAAGGGCTTTAAATGAAGACATGGCAATTTTAATGATATGAGCACAGTCTTCCTACAATTTCTATACAAAGTATTAGGAATCAAACATGAGTTGGGATTCATTACAGGAACAAGACGATTGATAAGACAATTGTAACAATATAGGCACAGACTCCTTACAGCAGTAGAACAATTCCTAAGCACAGTATGAAATCTAACATACGAGTTGGGACTAATTGCAGCAATCTGTATACTTTGGAGGAAAGGCGGGAGAGGGGAGATATGATAAGACACATTTAAATACCTACGTGATGTAAATGCGCATGAGTTGAGTCTTTCATTTGAAAGAAAGTTCTGGAATGAGAGGGCATAGGATGAAGTTAAGAGGTGATAGGCTCAGGAGTAACCTAAGGAAATGATTTTTTACAGAAAGGGTGGTAGATGCGTGGAACAGTCTCCCGGAAAAGGTGGTAGAGACAGAGACTGTGGTTCTGGCGGGTCCTATTAAAGACTTGTTCAACAAATCTATGGAGACGGAAGTGGTCCCTGGGGACTAGAGAAGAGCCGATGGTCCCTATTCACAAAAGTGGTCACAGGGATGAGGCGGGAAACTACAGGCCGGTAAGCCTCACTTCGGTTGTTGGAAAAATAATGGAAGTGTTGTTGAAAGAAAGGATAGTGTACTCCTTGAATCTAATGGGTTACAGGATCCGAGGCAACATGGCTTTACAAAAGGTAAATCATGCCAAACGAACCTGATTGAATTTTTTGATTGGGTGACCAGAGATCTGGATTGAGGACATATGCTAGATCTAATTTACTTAGATTTCAGCAAAGCCTTTGATACGGTTCTTCGTAGGAGGCTCTTGAACAAACTTGAAGGGCTGAAGTTAGGACCCAAAGTGGTGAATTGGGTTAGAAACTGGCTGTCGGACAGACGCCAGAGGGTGGTGGTTAATGGAAGTCGCTCGGAGGAAGGAAAGGTGAGTAGTGGAGTCCCCTCAGGGTTCGATGCTGGGGCCGATCCCATTTCAATATGTTTGTGAGTGACACTGCTGAAGAGCAGTATTTATGCTCCAAACTCTTATAACCGTAAATTTTATCAGCGTTTACAGGCGATTCTTTCACCCCCATCTTCGTCTTCCGATATTGGGGGGGGGGGGACGGGACTTTAATACAGTCTGGGATTCTTCCTTGGATCGTTCCACCGCGGTTCCTAACTGTCATGCTCAGGACAGTAAGGGGCTCCCATCGTTTTGTCAGTTCTTGGAGCTTGAAGATGTCTGGCAGATTTTGCACCTGTCTGAGAAGGACTTTTCATATGTCTCGTGCCCATTCTACATAGTCCCGTACTGACTATCTGTTAATCTTGCGGGCCATCTTTTCTCAGGTCGTGCAGGCGGAGAGCGGTCCCTATGCTATCTCTGATCATGCTTGGGTGTGGTTAGAGTGGGTTCCTCCTGGTCAACCATTGCGCAACTGTCAGTGGATGTATCCTCTTTGGCTCGGACACGATCCTAAGTTTTATGATTCTTTGTCGGCTTGCTGGAAGGACTATTACTCTCATGATGAACAACATAAGGATGACCCGGTCCTATTCTGGGAAGCCGCTAAGGCGGTTCTCCAAAGTCATATTATTAGCTATGTTACACAGGCTCGGAAAAGTTGGGATCAGGAAATTTTTCGTTTATCCCGGCATTTGGTAGCTCTTCGTCGCGAGTGTGGCCGCCGCCCCACTGTTACTAACCGCCAGGCCTTGCTGGATGTGCAAGTCACTTTGAATGAGCGGCTCCACCAGCGAGCGACTAAAAGTTTGGCTTACTATCAATATCAACTTTATGCATATGGTAACAAACATGGTCATCTTTTAGCTCATTTGATTTCTCACCAGGAGAGTAGGCAGAAAATTGTATCCATCACATCTCAAGATTCTAGGCCTATCACGGATGATGAGGCCATTTGTCGGGCATTTTAGAACTATTATGCTGCGTTGTACGCTGCGCTTTCGATGCAGGGTCTCCCGGGGGAGATGTAGTTGAACACCTTGGACTTACCCTGCTTGACTCATGCTCATTTGACCTTGCTGAATACCCCATTGTCAGAAGTGGAGGTGGACCTAGTTATTCGTCAAAGCCCTACTTTGAAGGCACCTGGTCCTGATGGCTTTCGGGCGGAATTTTATAAGCTGATGAGGGTGGACATCGTCTCGCCGCTTACAGCCATGTTTAATGTGATGGTGGATGCGGAGGTCATGCCGGCCTATCTCAATGTGGCCCAAATCATTGTTCTTCCCAAGCCAGGGCGTTACCACACTACAATGGAATCATACCATCAAATTTCATTACTCAATTGCGAGGTGAATATCTTGGCCAAGGTTTTGGCTAATCGTTTGCCTTGTGTTCTCCCTGAGCTCCTTCATGAGGCCCAGGTTGGGTTTGTCAAGGGTTGCTCGGTTGAGAAGAATCTCCGACGAATTCTTGCCTCTTTGGTATTCTGTACACGCAATAGCATGCCTTTGTTCCTTATCAGCTTAGATGCGGAAAAAGCATTCGACAGGGTGCGTTGTGATTTTTATATGCAACCTTGAACACGTATGGATTTGTGGGGCATTTTGTCTCGGTGCTGCGGACATTATATGCATCCCCGACAGCGCTTCCTATGGTAAAATGTTTGTAGGTCTTTACCATTTGAGATTTCCCACAGTACGAGACAGGGGTACCTCTTGTCCCCGCTGCTGCGTGCAATCCATCAGACTCCTGAGGTGAAGGGAGTGACCATAGATGCTTTTTGTTTCAAGGTGGCGGCTTTCGCTGATGATCTGTTTGTTTATCTAATGGATCTCCAAGGCTCCGTGCAGAACACGCTCCAACTCCACACAGGCGCCAGAAGTGATTCATGTGTAGAGTTGGAGCGTGTTCTGCATGGAGGGTCCTGACTTGTTGCCTGTGATGCAGTAGGATTTAAACCTCCGACGCGAGGCGAAACGGAGATTTCCCCGTCAGGTCAACTGGGTCTGCGGAAGGTGGTGTCCTCACCTAAATCTGGACTCTTCGAGTCCTGGCAAGGGTATCAGCAACATCCAAAAGAGAGACAGTGTCAGGAGACAGGAAAGGCATAATATCCATGTGAAAACTAATGCAATCAAGATATTGCACAGCTGGATGCAAGGGCTCCCACACAGGGACCTCAGGCCCCAATGACCAGCCTGGAAAAAGGTGACGCACCCACCGGCTGCGTCAAATAAGCCGGGTCCAAAGAACGTGCTCTCCAAAGGAGCCAAAGGAAATAAGCCTTGTGCGTGGCCAAAACAAAATCAGGGTAAAAAACCCCCAGCAGCATAACCGAACTCACTGCAGGTGCAGAAGGAACAACTAGGACCTGTATCTGTCGCTCTAAAACAGGAGGAAGGTCACCTGAGGCCACAGGCAAAATGGCGGCGCTTCCTGCCAAAACCAAAGAAAAGCCTGCCAAAAAATTTTCTCCCGAGAGAAGCAGCGAGATCTGACTAGACCCAGCCACTAAAACAGAACCGCAGGCAGCCGCCACTGCAGCGGGAAGGGAATCTCTAGAATTCTCAGCGGAAAGGGCAATCTTATTTCCCTGTCAACGGCTGAGGAAACCTGAGTGGGCTTTAAGAGAAGAACGGACTTCTCCGCCACTCACTTCCAACGAACAGTGCATGCGTGAAGGAGAACTCTGCACTCTTGGCACCTGAAGCAGACACGGATTCCCCCTCAAAGAGGCTGGAACACTTCGTTCAACACTAGCCACATCCATCGCTCAGCGTGCACATAAAACACACTTATTCTGCTTTTCATATCATACATGCAGGAGACCCACGCACAAAAATCGCCAGTTAGAAAAGAAGAAAAGCAATGAAAACCAAAGCTTCCTTTAAATCGGCTGCCTCAGGACTTATTTTTTTATATATGTTCCTACAGCACACAGCTGTAAAAGATAAGAGAGCAGATCCCACAGGCTCTCAAAGCTGTAGTCTGTGCCTAAAGGGTGGCCAGGCACAAAGCTGAGGCTCCTCTAAAGAAATAAAATTGAGGAGATGGGGGGGGGGGGAACTTGACCTGTCAAGTGTGGCTCCTCCAAGGATGAATGGACCCCCAAAAGGGTCCCCCAAGCTCCGTCTGGACAGCAAAAAGGAATAAAAAGTTCACTAACCAGATCCAACAGGCCTTAACTATCAAAGGGAAAGACTGCATAGGCTTACCACCTCTACCTGCTGGAGACTAAGAACAGACTGATTGTGGATGGGACTGCACAGCCCACTTGTACTAATGCCAAAAGTCATTGGGTCTCAGTCTCCACATTGGCATAAACCCATCCGTTCTGTGCCGGTCTGGATGGACGATATAAGTTGTTAGATTTATATTTTATGTTTAGATAATTTGTTTTAGATTATTTCTTGTTTTTAGATTTATTGTGAAATCTATTTCTGCAACCCAATCTGGGCTATTTGGGAAGACAGGCTAAATAACCAAATAAAATAAATATTTTTTGAGCCTGGGAGAACACTCTGCTGCCTTAAAAAACACCTAAAATTCCAAACTTTGAACTCCTAGAGAACTGCACAAGCTTCAGCTGGTAACAAACCAAACAGAACTGTCCATGGTTCTGAAGACCTTTTAATCAAAAAGTTATGCACTATTGTGGAAATGAAGGACTATTAAGAAGATTTTGATATGGAATCATTTCGACGACTGATTCAGTTTACAGTATTGTCCACTTTAGATTATTGTAATATTGTTTATTTAGGATTACTGAAAAAGATTTTATTAAGACTTCGACTGGTTCAGAATACCGCAGTTCGTTTAATTTTTGGTCTTAAAAAATACGATCACATAAGCCCTTATTATACTAGATTACACTGGTTACCGTTTGGGGCCCAGAGTGCTTTTTAAATTTGGATGTGTTTGCTATAAGGTTCTTTTTGGACTACTCCCCTCTTATTTAGTATCATATTTGAAATTGTTTACTTCAACAAAGCATACCAGAAATTCAGGGATGTCTATCTTCCTTACCCCAAGGGCATGTCGCTATAAAACATTCTTTGATAGGACTCTAGAATATCAGACTGGGAAAGTGAATTCTTGGATAAGTCCACTGATTGCTCAGGCTTACTCTTACCCTGTATTTAGAAAATCATTAAAAACACATTTATTTCATAAACAAGAATGATGATTTTTATTATAACTTTTTAAAAGATTTTTATTAGGTTGTGCCTGTAACCTTTCCTTTTTAACTATGTTGTATTTAATTGAGATATTAATTATTGTATGTCTGAATGTATAATTTTGCCCATAGAAATGTGCATGTGACTATTAACTGAAATGTTTTCTATTAACACTGTTGGTGAAGCGCCTAGAACTATTGGCAGGGCGGTATACAAGAAATAAATTATTATGAACTAATCAAGCTACATTCACTACACAAGGAAATGGCAGTCAGGAAGTCAATGGAGTTAACATGTAGATTGGGTATTGGATCTACTATTTACCCTGTGGTTTGATTTCCATGGTGATATGAGGAAAACTGCCCAGGACAGCCATGACTTCCTCATACTTCTCCTCTTCCAGAAAGTGAAGCAAACTGTGGCGATCAGACTCCTTCAAACTCACCAAGTCCTGAATGCTTTTAATCTTGTACTAGACCCCAAAACAGAAAAATATGTAAAAATGTTAGATACTACCTGCATTACCATTTCTTTTAACATAATGCCTTCTCTCATTGTTATCTTAAACTGTTTCAGTTGTTGAGTTTGGTGGTGGAGGATAACAATTTATACACACAACAGTTCAATTTGGAAAACTATACCAGAAAATCTAAAAACTTACCTAGAATTCAGTCCAAAATGTCTTTTCTGCACAAAGTAAATTGTAACAGAATTCAAAAAAGTGTGGGATAAACAGAGGATTCTCCTGTGCAAAGACAATGAAAACTAAACACCCGGCTACCAGCATAGACAGCGACTGGTTACAAACAGTAGTAAAGAGCAGAAGAATCTGGGAGTAAACTATAGAAAAGAAATCAAGGCTTTATTTAGCAAGGATAAGATGCCAGCGCTACCCCCCCCCCAATCTCTTTCAACCTCTTCTCCCTTAAGACACAAAAGGGAGCAGGAGAGCTGATCTTGGCTTCCTCTGTATCTAGATATAGGATCATTTACTAAAGTCCTATGAAAATTCCCAACTGGGTGCCAGTCGGCAGCCCAGGTGATGCTACTACAGCTGTTGGTACTGGAGTATCCAAGTGAAAAGGGCAAGAACTGCTGTAGCTCAGCACTGCTCCCTATCCTGAGAGAGAGAGAGAGAGAGAGAGAGAGAGAGAGAGAGAGGCAATGGGACTTCCCCAAACAGACAAAACCAAAAATGAAAATGTGGAAAGGAGGAAAGTCATAATAATAATTAGGAAGATTAAAAATTGTCATATTTTCTTTTTGTTAATATGTAAGGTTGTGGAGTTTTGTTTTGTTTTTTTTAAATACAAACACAAATAATTCCTCAAATCAAGCATAAACCACTTGTTTATTTGTAGTTTTCATCTTTTACCTACGACCTAGTCCCCTATTTCTTTTCTCTGTACTCACCCTCTCAGCTCCATCCTGGTCTCTCCTCTTTTGGTCTCCAGGCCAGTGTGTCTCCCATTTCTTTTCTTTCCACTCACATCCAGTATCTCTCTTCCTCCCTCTTTTCTTCCTCAATCTCCTCACTAGATTTCTCTTCCCTTCCCACCCCTTCCCTAGCATCTCTCCCCCCTTGTCTCCCCCCAGAGTTAAGCACTTATCTCTCTCTCCTTACCCTCCAATACAGCACCTCTCTTGCTTCTAGCCCTACCAATTCCAGTGCTTTTTTCCCTCTCCATTCTCCCATACACCACTTCTCTCCCTCCTTGCCCCAAGTCTCATGCTTCTTTCCCTCTCTTTGTCGTCGTCTTCCCCACGAGTTCAACACTTCTTTCTCCCTCTCTCTTCAATATAGCACCCTCTCTCCTTGCCCCAATTCCAATGCTTTTATCTCTCCGCATGCAGCTCCTCGTTATCTCTTTGTCCTGAATACACACTTTTCCTGTTTTTGCCCCCTCACCCCAAAGCAGCACCTCTCTTCCTCCTCCTTGCTTCCCCCAATGCAGCACCTCTCTTTCTCCTCCGGGAGGAGGGTCATTGGGGTAGGCAGACTAGATGGGCCGTGGCCCTTATCTGCCGTCTTTTTCTATGTTTCTATGATGCAGCACCTCTCTTCTTCCTTCTTGCTCTCCCACCTCCACCCTGATGCAGCACCTCTCTTCCTCCTCCTTGCTCCCCCACGATGCAGCACCTCTCTTCCTCCTCCTTGCTACCCCCACCCCGATGCAGCATTTTTTCCTCCTTTGGGTCTGAAAGTGGCTGCAGAATCTGCATGCTAACGCTAGCTCTGTTTGACCTAGAAACAGGAAATTATATTCACTTTCTGTTTCTGGATCAGGCAGAGCCAATGGCAGCAGGCACACGCTGACAGCAACACCTCAGCCACATTCAAACCCAGAGAAACTGTGGGCCTGGCACATGAGTAGGAGACCAGATAATCGCGTTAACAGCAATTACATTTTTTCATGTTTGTTAAATATTTAGGGTCCCTTTTTTCAAATCTGTGGTAGAAATGATGGCGCAGTAAATGCACCAAAGCCTATTTAATTCCTAAATCTGCAGCCCTAATAACATCCATGTCTTATAGCCAGTGCCCAAGTTTTAAAAATATTTCTCCACCACTGACATTTCACACACCAGGTACAGAGCCTTTATTTAGCCCCATCCAATATTTGCTATTCTCAATTAACAGACATGTTAATTTTACAACATCCAAAGACTTCCAATGTAAGCCTTTTCCCTTCCCTTTTTCTTGCTACTCAGACCCTTCAGAGTATTATGGTTTAATGTCTACCAGTTATAGCACTTAATGTGAATGGAAAAGTCTATAAATACATTGCAAATTAATTACAACTTACATTTTACATAACCACTCCTCTTTCATGTCAAACAAAGAGAACTCCAAGACCCAACCATCCTGTCCAGGTTCATTTCTGGGCCAATCTCTGGTTTCTTGTAATTAAGGATCCTCCATGCTTTATTTATTTATTTCGATTTCTATCCCATTCTCCCAGAAGCTCAGAATGGTTTACAAGTAGACATTGACAATCGTTTGAAAACAGACTAATCATGACAACGAACAGGTTACAGTAGACAATAACAGAGCTTATTCTAGAGACTAGACTGGAGAAGTATATTGAGGAGGCAGTTTTTAATGGCTTCTTCCATGCTTTCCTGAATTCCATTAGTGTTTTTGGTTCTACTATGGGAACTACGACGCCTACAACTCATTCAAAACACGGCAATAAAACTTATTTTTAAGTTAGGGAAATATGATCATGTCACTCCTCTCCTGAAAGAAGCCCATTGACTCCCCATCACTCACCGTATAACCTACAAAACGCTTATGTTGGTCTTCAAAATCAAATCTTCCCGTCAACCACCTTTCCTTGACAAACTTCTTATCCCTTTTTGCTCTTCTCGGACTCTCAGAAACGCTGATCAGAATCTACTATCCATCCCCTCAATCAAGGAATTCTTCTATACCAGGAAATCTAATTTCTCTGTAGTCGCTCCAACTTTATGGAACACTCTACCATTCCAACTTCGTCATGAAAAACTAATCAATAAATTCAAGACAAAACTAAAAACTTTCCTATTTCAAGATGCATTTCATTGCTCCTGAACCCTTCATCATCAAATTAGCTAACCGCTTTTAACAAGCGATCCCATCCCTAATGTTTCCCCCCTTTTTTCTTTCACCCTTTTTTTTTCTCTCCACTAATAATGTACTCTTACTCCCCTTCCCTCTGTTCTAACCTCACCATCATGTTTGTTACTGTTAAATGTCCTTCATGTACACATCCCCTCTTTTTTATAAGTATTACTATTTATAAGCATTTCTCCTATTCTTATTTTATCATTTTATTGTAAACCGGCTAGATACCAGTTGATGGTCGGTATATTAAAAATTAATAAACTTGAAACTTGATATCTACCATCCTGTTCCCTGAAGAAACACTTCTGCTCCCTTGTAGCCTTACACTGTGACCTCTCAATCTACCTCATCTTTTTCTCTTCAAAAAGGATGTTTCTTGTGCCTTGCATCCACATTTCAGCCAGTAGCTGAACTATGAATGAAGAGCTGGAAATGTCTGGGCCTTTATGGCATGACACAGAAGAATCACATCATCCACATTATAACATAGTGCTATCAAGCCAAGCAAGCAAGCATATTGTGCTTTAGCTATGTACAAACTAAGTGTAATGCACAAAGGCGTAATGCTATAACCAGACAAACGGTGAAGACGTGCTGCTGGGGTCCCTAGAACTCTGAGCGGCTTTTGACCTAGTCCAACACACAGTGCTAAAATCACGTTGCAGAGAACTAGGCCTCAAGGAAAAGCCATGGAATGGATAGAATCACTTATATCTAAAAGACTAACAAGAGTAGAATGGCAAGAGGATACCAGAATTGGAAAGAAACTGTCATATAGGTACCACAGGGATCTGCCACATTACCCATGCTGTTCAACATCTTCCACCAACCGCTGGGAAAATACATCAGAAAACTGGGGTGCGAATGCTACATTTACGCAGACGTCATCCAATTGATCATACCACTGAAGAAACAGAACATAACTAAAAACATGATCAAGACAGGCCTAGAGAAAATCTTTGGATGGTTTCAAATAAACCGTCTAGTAGCCAACAAAGACAAGACAACTACTTCTCATAAACAAATGGGGAGGAAACAGCCCCGGCTTCCAAATAACACTAAAAGGCAATACCATAGAACCATCCAAGAATGGGGTAAGAAACCTAGGTGTATAGCTGGACCCAAGCCTAGACATGACAACATAGATCCAATGCATAGTCAAAAACGCTTATGGCAACTCTACTGGGTTAGAGGACTGAAACCCTACCTCTCCCATCAAGCAATGTCCAACGTAGTAATATCCCTTGTACTCAATCCAACTATTGCAATGCAAACCTGTTGGGTTTACCGAAATATATGGTCAGACAGATCCAAACAGAACAAAATGCCACATCTAGGTTTTTGCTAGGTAAATCGAGACAGACAAGGGCCATCCTGCTACTAAAAGAGTTACACTGGCTCCCAATTGAGAGCAGGGTGAAATTCAAAATCTTATTGCTGACGTACAAAACTTTTCACCTCTCAGAACAGCAATACGGGAGTGTGTGGCGCAGTGGTTAAAGCTACAGCCTCAGCACCTTGGTGTTGTGAGTTCAAACCCACGCTGCTCCTTGTGACCCTGGGCAAGTCAGTTAATCTCCCCATTGCCCCAAGCAGATTAGATAGATTGTGAGCCCGCCAGGACAGACAGGGGAAAATGCTTAAGTACATACATAAATTCATGTAAAACCGTTCAGAGCTCTCCTGGGAGAAAAGTACAGAAAAACAAAAATCAATCAATACCAACCTAGCAACCAGACTACAAAACCATAAACCCCTACACACACTGCGTTTGAGCCAAGAGTCCTTACTACAAATCTGCTCCTTCAAAAGACATCAAATACAAAAGCACCAGGGCAAGAATGTTCTCGGTAATGGCCCCAACATGGTGGAATACCCTTCCAAAGGAATTAAAGCTGGAAAAAGACGCTGGAAAATTCAGGAAAGAGATAAAGAGTGTCCTTTTCTCAGAGTACTTCCACTGAAATTATGAAGTCGACAGAGGAAACTAGAACTTTCAGGGATGCATGTAAATAGATTATATTTAGTTGAAATAGCCAATCTCCTTAGGAGGTGTGTAAATAGTGTATAGGATATGGCGATACTCGAGAGGGTTCAGAGGAGAGCGACACGTCTGATAAAAGGGATGGAAAACCTTTCATACGCTGAGAGATTGGAAAAACTGGGACTTTTTTCCCTGGAGAGGCGGAGACAGAGGGGATATGATAGAGACTTACAAGATCATGAAGGGCATAGAGAGAGTAGAGAGGGACAGATTCTTCACACTTTCAAAAAATAAAAGAACAAGAGGGCATTCAGAAAAGTTGAAAGGGGACAGATTCAGAACGAATGCTAGGAAGTTCTTCTTTACCCAGCATGTGGTGGACACCTGGAATGCGCTTCCAGAGGGCGTGATAGGGCAGAGTACGGTACTGGGGTTCAAGAGGGAATTGGACAACTTTCTGCTGGAAAAGGGAATAGAGGGGTATAGATAGAGGATTACTGCACAGGTCCTGGACCTGTTGGGCCGCCGCGTGAGCGGACTGCTGGGCACGATGGACCTCAGGTCTGACCCAGTAGAGGCATTTCTTATGTTCTTATCTTAACAGTAAACCTAGTTTTATATGTGTATACGCATAGGACGATTGATTTGGCATAATGTGTGCATATATGTAGAAAGATCAATATGATTATGGCATAATTATGCTGGTATTAATAACTCTGTATGGTAATATCTCTACAGAAGCTCATGGAAACCGCTCTAAATCGTGGTATAGAAGCTCTCAATAAACAAACAGAACTAAACTATTATCTTCAATGCAGTACTGAACAGACCGGAGCAGGAAAGAAAGAGAAAAGCTTACCTTTTTATGATTGGAGACACGGCGAAGGTTGTCCTCTTCAATATGGGGCAGCTGCAGAAGAGGGGACTTGAACTGCTGCAGACCCTGAACTATCATCTGGCAGAGCTTCATACAGTTCTCCAAAGATCCTAAGGATGGTGCACGGAACTCCCGTTCTAGAGGGGGACATTTAATAAGATAACATCTAGAAATGGTCTGCAAACATTTACTGCAAGAACAAGGGTAACTTAAATCTAGTTTACTATCCTTTGCTGCAAGGCCTGAGAGTCAATGGCATAAGTCGGTACATAACGTCTTTAATTATGGTATCTCCACTCCGACTCCAACTCCTTTATATTAGATAGTGGTGTTTTACTACATGCAAGGAGTGGCTTCTTGGGATTTTGGTTTCATTTATGCTTATCATTTTTGGCCAGCTATTATGGATTTGGTATTTGTATTCTGTGTATGACCGAGGTACTCCATTAGCATGATTTTTCTATGCACCATTTTAAAGTAAATTGGCTTGTTCAGTTGTCTTAATAGTGGAGGGGATATTTGGGAAGGGAGACAGGGGTTTTCTTGATCCTTGTTCTGGATTTCTGATTTCAAAATTTATTTATTTATTTATATTTCTATCCCATTCTCCCAGGAGCTCAGAATGGGATACAATTGACATTCACAATAAAATTATAGGACAAAGGCCCTCTTTTACTAAGGTGCGCCAATCGGCCCAGCGCACGCCAAATGCCATTAGTGTTCAACGCGCACCAATCTGTCAGCGCACCCCAGTAAAAGAGGGGGAAAGTTTATAGGCATTTGTACAAAATATTGTTTCTTTTTATACTTTAATAAAATGATTTCAATATAAAATCATAACTATTCGAGGCCTGTGCAGATGGAGTGGGGACAGGGCCCAACTTAATCCCCATGTCATTCTCTAGGTGCCACTTTCACCAATATAAATATATTACATTTTGTAATCAAAGATCTCTATATCAAAATTTATTCTAAAACATATCCTGAAAAAAGGATCAAATTATTATCTGTGAAATAAGAAAATTAAGCATTATAATATTTGCATAACCTACAATTTAACTCTATTAGGAGTTGGCACATCTTCACCAACTCAGGTAACCCAACAATTGCTTCTGACTCCACAGCCCTGCGTTCCGACCCTAAATACAAGAGAGTTGAGAAGCCACAATGCAAGTTCTCTACTGATCTCCTCTAGAAGCTCCACATCTGGAATAGCTCTGTTTTCTCCTAACAACGGGAAGCTCTCAGGAAGTTTGGGTCTCATGATGCTCCAACTACTGCATTGATTCCATGAGATGGAGAACAGTGCAGGAGTTTGAGCATGGTGGGCCTCAAACTTACCAAATAGCTTTTCTTTTCCACAGACGGTGCTGGTGGCAAGCCTTCAGAGAAGGTGATAGCAGAAGCTGACTGGTGAGTGAAGCAGGTAGTGCTCATGACTTAGAATGGGGTTGGAGAAAAATATACGGAGGTGGAAGAGAATGCCAGGGGGTGAGGGGAAAGGAAAGAAATTGAGAGCAGGTGTGGAGAGAGACCAAAGGGAACAGACTGCCTTGGTTATACAAATTCCTGGCTAGATCACTAATTATTACTGTATATTTGTGGGATTTGCTGTTTGTTTAATATGATCTCTACAGGTTATACTGAATTCTGCTCTGCGTTTGATGTTGGACTTGATAAATATGAGCATAAATGTTTACATCAACAATCTTATGTTCCAAGGAGGTCTCTCTGCTCTGAAATTGCAAGTCAGTTGGTAATTCCAATGATTCAGGAGGTTTCAACAGCTGTTGAAGTGACATTTGTTTATTTGAGACAGATGATGCAAGAGACTTATGAACTGCTTTCTTTATTTTGATGATTGCTTAAAATTATGTTTGTAATTGTGCATACTGCTTTGGCATACGGTGGTCTATACATTTTTAATAAATGAAATGAAATACTCCCAGCTCTCCTTACCCAGGAACAAATTGTCCTTCGATGGTTCTAGTTCTCACATAATTTATTTTTTTTATTTTTTTACTAAAGTGGACTGCACCACTTGAAAACTATAGATCATTAACCTAGTCTGAAAAGCAGAGTATTTGGAGTGGAAATGTGTTCAGGCATTAGCATACAGGTGTCAAAGTTGGTCCTCAAGGGCCATAATCCAGCCGGGTTTTCAGGATTTCCCCAATGAATATGCATGAGATCTATTAGCATGCAATTCTGATCAGCCTATCTAAGGGTCCGGGAAGCACAAAAAGGGAAGATGAGTTTATCAAGGAAGAATGGGATCCGGTTGCTTTATCATATGATACTGTATTATTTGGCATGTTAATGAGAGCTAAGAGCCAAATATCATTTAAGAATAATAAGCTTTTACTAATCATGACAAGAGTGGCTGTACAACAAATAACAAGTAATTGGAAAAATTGGAGGAGACTTAACTATAGCTTATGGTGGAATTCGTTGTGTCACATATATAAAATGGAAAAAACAATAGCTATACAGAAAGGGTTGTTTAAAACATTTCAAGAGGTTTCATTTTCCCTTAATAGTATAAAAGGGGGCGGGGAGATAACTTATGAGTTTTTATTAATGAGAACGAAAATAGGAAAGTATTTATTAAAGGTATAAATAAGTAATATATAAAATGAAAGGGGTGGGAGGGAAGGGGATAAAATATATAATTTGATTTATTGCTGAATATTAAGTGTTTTATTAAGTCCATTTGATTGTACCTGTTGATACACTTATTGTAAGTTTGAAAAATGAATAAAGATTTTATAAAAAAAAAAAAAAAAAAAAAAAGATGGGAGACACAAAAGTTTGATTTTGAAGACCAGCATTAAAGTATTATAATAATAATAACTTTATTTTTCTATACCGCCATAGTCAGGCGACTTCTAGGCGGTTCACATTGGAAGAAGGCTGGACAGTCAGCAAATGATAAGAAGCCTAAAATAGAAAAGTTACATAAACAAGTTACATACTAATCTAAGTTCCATGGGTAAAGAATACATGAAAATTGGAGCTTCCTGAGAGATTGAATAGTGTTTACGGGGGGGTTGTTTTCGTTTAAGGGTGGTTTTTATTGCTTTTTGAAATGCATTGTAAGTCAGTTTGAGTTCATTTATGCAGTTTCGCAACCAGACTTGTTGTCTATTCGCTTGGAACATGAAGGTTCTATCCAGGAAGGATTTGAATCTGCAGCCTGAGATCTATGGATAGGCAAAGATGTTTTTGTTTCTGGTTGTTCGTGTGGGGTTGTACAGAACGAAGTGAGTTTGCAGGTAGGAAGGTGCTAGTCCCCAGACTTGTTTGAAACAGATACATGCAAATTTGAATAGTATTTGTACTTCTATTGGTAACCAGTGTAGTTTTTTGTAGTAGGGGCTGATGTGGTCTTTTTTTTCTCAGTCCAAAGATTAAGTGTTTTGTACTAATCTCAATTTTTTTACTGTTTTTTGTGGGATACCCACAGGTAGATGATGTTACAGTAGTCAAGGAGGGATAGGATCAGCGATTGCACCAGCAACCTGAAGGATGTTGGGTCGAAGTATTTTTTTATGGTCCTTAGCTTCCACAGCGCGTAACAACTGTGGTGATAGGTGATACAATGGGTGATGGGTAGCCAGTGGGCTTCTCGCAGAAGATGAGTAACATGATCATATTTCCCAGCCTTATAGATAAGTTTAATTGCCGTATTTTGAATGAGCTGCAGACAACATAGTTTGAGTAGTTCCGTTATATAAAGAGTTACAGTAGTCTAAATGAGAAATGACCAGTGAGTGAACGAGGGTTGTGACAGCCTTTCATTCCATGACCATCTAAGTTCAGTAGTAAAAACTTGTTTCTATAAACTCCGCTTAATACGCTCATTGACTTCAATGTTAGAAACTGAATCTATCAAAATTCTTGTCCATTCACTGATTATTTCCCATTTAGACTACTGTAATTCCCTTTTCAATGGATTACCACAAAAAGAAATTCGACGTCTTCAATTAATCCAAAACTCGGCTATAAAACTTATTTACAACTTAGGCAAATATGACCATGTCACACCAGCTTTGAAAGATGCTCATTGGCTTCCTGTGACACATCGTATCACCTACAAAATTATCTTACTGACATTCAAAATAAAATCCTCACACTTGCCATTATTTCTTCACAAATTACTTATTCCTCAATATTCCTCTCGAACTCTGAGATCTACAAATCAAAATTTTCTTCTTATTCCATCTATAAAATAATTTTATTACACACGGAAAATAAATTTTGCGGTATCTGCCCCGACATTATGGAATTCTCTTCCACAACCACTCCGAGAAGAACAAAATCTTGATAAATTTAAGAAGAGCTTAAAAACATTCCTATTTCTCGATGCATTTTCCTCCGTTTAAACTTTTCTTTATTACCATACTTTTACAAACTACTTTACATCATATACATTTTTTCCCCACCCTATTTGTTATAACCCTTACCTTACTATCTCCATTTTTCTCTCCTCAATGTAACTTTACCCACCCTTTCCCCGTCTGCCCTCACCATCCAGTTTGCAACGTTAAAGTCATTAATGTTCACTACCTATTTTAATTTAATTAATATTTTATAATTATTTGTACCTCTTTTTAGAAAATTTTTTTTTAAATTTTATGTAAACCGGCTAGATATTTGCTTGATAGTCGGTATATTAAAACTCTAATAAACTTGAAACTTGAAACATCAGTTTCAAGAAGTGAGGTTAAGGAACGAATGAGCCGAAGTTTGTGGAAACAGGCTTTTACAATGGAGCTTATCTGGTCATGAAAGGTTAAGTCTTTGTCGAGAATAACTTTGAGCAATTTTTTTTTTCCCCCATTTTTACTGGACAAGATTTAATAAAGATTTGTCCATTTATCATTTCATTGTTCCTGATCGGGAAGAGTATACCACAGGATAAGCAGTATAGAATCTGTTTTACTACTTGGGATCTAGCTAGATACTTGGGACCTGGGTTGGCCACTGTTGAAAACAGGATACTGGGCTTGATGGCCCTTCAATCTGTTCCAATATGGCAGCTCTTATGTTCTTATGTGAGCCAAGTCTAGGACAATCAAGCTATTGTGACATCACTGATAAGATTGGTTTTTAGCCATTGGTGGAATGAGGCATTATGACATCACAATCCCAGCTTTGGAATGTTGCTATTTGAGTTTCTGCCAGGTTCTTGGCACCTGGGTGGGCCACTGTTGAAACAGGACATGGCTTGATGGATCTTCGGAATGTCCCATTATGGTAATTTTTAGGTTCTTATGTTAGAATTTTTATATATGTACATATATTGCTTGCAAACTGCCTAGTTTTAGGCAGGGTATAAAATTTTAACTAGCTAACTAAATAAATAATTTCACAGAGACAGATTTATTTCCAGGCCACGTCTCAACCAGAGATTGCTCAAAGCAATGCAATACCTCACAGTCACATTTTGCTCCTTAAAAGACCAGGACATACAGGTAAACCAGCAAATACAAGGATGCGAGCTTTAGAAACCATTTTATCCTCGGTGTTCTCATTAAAATACATGTTTTGCCTCTCTAGTGACAGTCACCTTGGGTATAAATGAAGCTGGATGGCAGATATTGTGTGACTTCCCTTTCCTTTCCCCATTGATTTTTTCCAAGATGGGTTTTTCTGTATCACTACAACTCAACAAAAACTTAACTGGAAATTTAGAATAGGTTTCCTGTACCTGAAGCCGTAAAAAAAATAAAAAATAAAAAGTTGGATTCACAGAGCAACAAAGTCATCAGCTCAGTGACTAAAAGTATAATAACTGAGCATATGTTAAGACGTGAGCTTAATAATAATAACTTTACTTTTATATACCGCAATCTTCCCCACACTCTATACCATGTGCAAAGGCCCTAGAGACACAGATATTAAGCCTCTACTCATTTCTTGCTTCTCCCGAAATAAAATATTCTGGTTAAAGAAAAATAGTTGAAAACTCAATCTAATCATCTAAAATAAAGCTGCGCAGGCCCTGTGATCCATTTGAAGACTTTGTAATCATCTTCCATGACTTCATAATTTTAAGTTGGATTCTTGAATGCATACACTATAATCATGCCACAGTTTCTCTCATTTTTATACAAGTTATAATTCATCAAAAAGTTATGGGAAAGGTATATAACCAATACTACAATAAAAACGGAACAATAAAGCCAAGACCTTCCGTTTACCAGATTAGCTGGAAGTTGATGTCAGAATAATAAATCCAAAGCAATGCTTCTTGCCTACCTTCACGGCTACGAGCCATTATGATCAGCTGGCAAATCACATTCACCATTTCTTGAAGCAGGGCTGGGCATTTTTTCAAGATAAACTGCTGGTCTGAATGAGAAATCAAACATCTTAGGGTGGTTACAGTCATTCTACGTTCCCCCTCCCCCACCTTCCAGCTCATACCTTTTCAGTGGCCATTCAAAGTGAGTTACATTTTGGTACATTCAGAGTCAGTAAGTTATTTCCTAGTTCCTGGATGTACCTGAGCCAAGTTGCTAAATTTGCACCAACATTAATCATCGTTCAGTTTATCTTATTCCAACCCCTCTCCTCTTCCATACAGCACTGGCACCTGTGCTGTCCGAGGAAGCAAAACACTAGAAAAGTCCGAAAGTTCTCTCTGACCTGCTCTGCCCGTGTGGAAAACAGGACGTTGAGTCCGAGGGAACGCTCCAGAGGAGACCTCAAGTGCACTGCTGCAGTGCCAGCACTGTTTGGAACAGAGATTTGAAGGTATACTGCGGGGGGAGGGGAAGAGAAAAGACCAATGTCAACAACCACCCAAAAAAAATCCAAAACCATACTTGGGGGATACAGCAGACAGGGCATGCCGAGTGTGCATGGGAGGGGGAGGGGGAAGTGGTGGGCATACTGGATCTTTATAGTTGGGTGTGTAGTGTAAGTATCTGGGAAAAAGACCTGTTGGCTGGTGGGGGGAGGGGGGCATCACAAGGATTTGGGCCACATTTAGTTACACATGATGCTCATTTTCAAAGCACAGACTTACAAAGTTATTTAGTATGGAACTTTGTAAGTCTCTGTACTTTGAAAATGAGCCTCCAAATATGGTAATTGTTTTGCTTAAGGCCGCAAGTAGAATTAGTAGGATTTGTACCCTGGCTTTCCCCAATTCCCAAGCTGCTGTTCTAACCAAGTTTATTTAATCTTTGATATACTGTTTTATCAAATATATACCTAAATGGTTTACAATTTTCAAATAATATTTAAAAAAAAAAAAAGAAAAAGTAAAAATTAAAAAGAAAATTAGAAGGGGGACAAAACATGCTGACTTACTGGAACCAAAGGGAAATGGTAAGAGATTAAGTACATCGAAAAAATAAAATCCTAAGAGGGAGGGAAGAGAGGGAAGGGGACCACTCCAACTTCCACAGCCTGATCTTCCTCAGCTCAGCGATGAAGTGATCAAAGCTATGGCTATAGAACAGGCGTCTTGTCAAAGGATCCGAGTCCCAACAGTTCAAAGGCTCATGAAAATCTGAAAAACTTAAGAATGATTGCAGAGTTCTGTGTTGGTAAACTGGTTCAATATAAAAATAAATAGCAATTAGATATAAGGTCTCAGGCATCTCCTCTTCCAGCTGCAACTGTTGAAAGAATGGTATAGATAGGCAAGGAAGATACTTTCAAGCCTACAATGGGAGGACTTCTGCGCGAGGTACAATATATACGTACATCATAAAATTATAACAGACAAGCTTAAGAAAAAAACAAAGAACATTCAAACTCTTTCAAATAAAGTCTTTAATTAAAAAAGATTAACTTGATATGATTACAGTGAAATCAGGAAAGAAGAGATGCAATGTAGAAGATAGATCAGAGGTGAAGGAGATGAGAAGACGCAGCTTGGAGACAGCAGGGCGAAACCAAGGAACGTAAGAACATAAGAATTGCTGCTGCTGCTGGGTCAGACCAGTGGTCCATCGTGCCCAGCAGTCCACTCATGCAGCAGCCCTCTAGTCAAAGACTAGCACCCTAACTGAGACTAGCCCTACCAGCGTACATCCTTGTTCACCAGGAACTTGTCTAACTTTGTCTTGAATCCCTGGAGGGAGTTTTCCCCTATTACAGCCTCCGGAAGAGCGTTCCAGTTTTCTACCACTCTGGGTGAAGAAGAACTTCCTTACGTTTGTACGGAATCTATCCCTTTTCAACTTTAGAGAGTGCTCTCTCGTTCTCCCTACCTTGGAGAGGGTGAACAACCCATCTTTATCTACTAAGTCTATCCCCTTCAGTACATGAATGTTTCGATCATGTCCCTTCTCAATCTCCTCTGTTCAACACTGAGGCAACTATATGCTCAGCCAGAGTCTCTGAGCCTCCTCTTACCTGTATCATAACAGCAGCAGAAATCAAGGCATTTCTGAGCAAGCCCATGGTGGTTCCAGACTGACCATTACACACCCAGTTCATAGAAAGGTATGTAAAAATGACAAAATGCTGAAGAACTGAAAGAAATTTTGACAAACCTGGAAGATGTACTGATCCAAATCGACAAGTTAAAGAGCGATAAATCACCTGAACTGGATGGTATACATCCTGGAATACTGAAAGAACTCAAACATGAAATTGCTGATCTGCTGTTAGTGATCTGTAACCTGTTGCTAAAATCATCTGTTGTAGATTGGAGGGTGGCTAATGTTACACTGATATTTAAAAAGGGTTCCAGGGATGATCTGGGAAATTACAGACCAGTAAGTATGACTTCAGTGTCGGGCAAAATAGTGGAAACTATTATAAATTAGGGAACACAGGCAAACATGGTTTAATGGGAGAGAGTGAGCATGTGTTCAGCCAAGGGTGGTCTTGCCTCATCAATTTACTGCATTTCTTTGAAGGCGTGAATAAACGGGAGGATAAAGGTGAGCCGGTTAATATAATGTATCTAGATTTTCAGAAACCTTTTGACAAGAGTTCCTCATGAAAGACTCCTGAGAAAATTAAAAAGTTAGGGGTAGGACTGGAGGCAATGTTCTGTTGTGGATTTTGTTAGACAGAAAACAGAGAGAAGGGTTAAATGGACATTTTTCCTCAATGGAGGAGGGTAAATAATGGAGTGCCACAGGGATATATATGTACTGGGACCAGTGCTATTTAACATTTATAAATGATCCGGAAACTGAATGACAAATGAGGTGGTTAAATTTGCAGATGACACGAAACTATTCAAAGCTGTCAAAACACATGAAGAAAAAAAATTGCAGGAAGATCTTAGGAAATTAGAAGCCTGGGCATCCAAAAAGCAGATTAAATTTAATATGGACAAATGCAAAGTGATGCACACTGAGAAGAATAATCCAAATCATAGTTACCTTATGCTAGGATCCACCTTAGGCATCAGCACCCAAGAAAAAGATCTGAGTGTCATTGTTGAAACTACGGTGAAAATCTTCTGCCCAGTGTGTGGCTGCGGCAAAAAAAAAGCAAACAGGATGCTAGGAATTATTAGGAAAAGGATGGCAAATGAGACCAAGAATATTATAATGCCTCTGTATCACTTCATGGTGCTTCCTCACCTCGAGTATCGCCGTATCTCAAAAGAGATAAAGAGAAATTAGAAAAGTTTCAAAGAAAAGTGACCAAAATGATAAAGGGGATGGGACTCCTCTTGTATAAGGTTAGGGCTCTTCAGCTTAGAAAAGAGATGGATGAGAAGGATATGATTGAGGTCTACAAATTCTGAGTAGTATGAAATGGGAATCAATTTTTCACCCTTTCATAAAGTACAAAAACTAGGGGATACAATGAAATTACAGGGGAATACTTTTAAACAAATTGGGAGGAAATGTATTTTTTTTTAGTCAAAGAATAGTTAAATTCTGGAAGTCTTTTGTCAGAGGATGTGGTTTAGTGGCGTAGCTGGATTTAAGAAAAGTTTGAACAAGGTCCTGGAGGAAGTGTCCATATTGAGACAGACATGGAGGAAGCCACTGCCTGCCCTGGATTGGCAGAACGGAATGCTGCTATTATCTCGGTTTCTGGAAGGTACTAGGACTTGGATTGGCCACTGCTGGAACAGAAAACTGGGTTAGATGGACCACTGGTCTGACCCAGCAGTGCCAATTCTTATGTTCTTAAAAAGAAAAATCGATCCCTATTACAGCCAGCTTGTCCTTGAAAAATTTAGTAACTCACAAAATGTGCAGAAACAAGCAAACTACTGTAGAATTTCTTAACACAGCTGATGTTAAGTTAGTGTCTCTCAAACTTTTTTAGCTCCGGCACACTAAACGGACCAAATGTTTTTCGCGGCACATTATAATTGAAATTATAAAATTGCAAAACCAAAATGTGATTTGAACCACCCAGAACTATTGGTTGGGCGGTTTATAAAAAACATAAAATTATAATTATTTAAAGTTCTTTAAGCTACGTAGGGGTAATTGTAACAATGGTGAAACTAAAGTAGATAGAATAGACTTGCTAATCAATGCGATGGATGAGCTTGTTTTGAGTGCAAATTTAACTCAAAAACGTAGCTCGATAGTCAAAAAGCAAGCATGCATTTCATCATCCATCATCTGCAGTCATTCTCTTTTTTGATTTAATTTCTGTCGGAGCAGAAAATCCAAGTTTGCAAAGATAAGATTCAAATGTTTGAAAAGCCTCGATTGCTTTGTTGCTCAAGGTAGGATAACTACTGCATAAATAATAAAAATAAAGTCACGCCTTTAATTTTCAAGGGCCAATCATGTCAAAAAATGCTGCTTGTCTAGGCAACCGCATATATCCTTATGCACACAGATGTGTACCTATTCTAGTGTATACTTATGAAGGGAATTTTTAAAATGTTGGAGTCTCTTATGGCACACCTGGAATCTCTTTGAGAGACACTGTGTTAAGTGCTTAACACCTTTTGGTAGAAGGGCTCTTGAATGTAACTCACTTTGAACTATTGATGAAAAGGCATGAGCGAGACATATATAATCTGTGTACAGCAAGCATAAATTGGTATAAAATGCAAGCTTTATTTTAACATACATAAAACCCACAGCAAAAATACAACAAGCAGCAGAAATCAACATCTTAATTCCAGCGGCTGGGCAGAATCTATCTGCAATGCAGCATAAAATTCTAAGGACATGTTACCAAGGACTATATCCAAGGACTATATCTAATTATTTTGGTAGAAATCCTTTTAAAAGAAGCCCAATATTCCACAGTTGCACAGATACACCACATCCCAGCAATTTAATAAGAGATTAAAAATTACCTTCTTCGAGAGTCTCAGGGATTTTCATCCTGGAAAGATGAGCGAGCATGAGAACTCTAGCCTTTAGACTGTATGGGCAAGTAAGCGGTGGCTCATTCTTCTTCAAATTAATACTGCCAATTTCTCTAATTAACTGAAATAAATGAAGTGTAGTATTTGCACATTTTTTTTTTTTAAACCAAAATTGTGGCTGTTCCCCATGTAGTACAAAATCATACATGCAATAGATATATTGGGAAAACTTACTTGAGGTATCTGAATATTATCTGTTGGTCGACTTGTGGCATCTTTATTATACTGAGGGTCAAATTCAGAAGCTCCTGCCAAAACCATGAGGAGACCTAAAAAGAAAAGGGTCATCAGGAAAGAATTAGATAGACCTAAACCTCTCAAGAACATTCAAAGTTCGATGCCTCTGGACTTTGGATGACTTAACAGTATAGAAATGTCAATTGAAAATGAACACCTGACAGCAAACATATGACTGCTTATAATTGAGACTTTCCTAAAATTAAAGGTTTTAAGACAGTGTCTCTCAAACTGTGTGCCATGGCAAAGTGGTGTGCCCTGAAGAGATCCCAGAATTTTACTTTATTTTGAAAAATTCCCTTCATAAGTAGAATAGATGACATGTATGTTGCATGCGCAAGTGTCAATGTTATGAGCATCTGTGTGCGTAAGGATACAACCCACCAGACAAGCATCATTCTTTGACGTGATTGATCCTTGAAAACTAATGGCAAGTCATTTTAGTTTTATTTTTTATGCAGTGGTTAGCCTAACTTGAGCAACAAAGTAATCAAGGATTTGCTACTGTTTGGATCTTCTTATCTTTGCGAACTTGACTTTTCACTCTGACAGACATTAAATCGAAAAAGAGAATAACTGCAGATGGATGATGAAGTGTGTGTTTGCTTGTTGACTATCAAGCCACGTTTTGAGTTCATTTACACTCAAAAATAAGCAGTCATTACGAAAGATAGTCAGTCATAACACCTTCCTGATCCCAAATCACAGCGGCCATGACCTTTCCTGCTGACTTTTGGGTCTTGAATTTCCTTGGCCTTGTAGAACCAGAGTGCTGCCATTGCATGGACTGTTTTGTCTCAGAATCGTGATGGTGTAACCATGTTTCATCAACAGTAACTAGTCATTCCAAAATGTTGGCACCAGCTCGCTTAAAATGCTGCAAAATCAACTAGGAAGTGTCCACTCGATGTCATTTTTCATCAGCATTCAAACATTTGGGCACCACTTGGCTGACAGCTTCTGCATACCCAGCAGAAGAGTCTCAGCTAAAATCAAGTCATGGTCAACAATTTCAGGAGTTGACACCGTTTGAGGCCTTGCTGCAACTTCGGTCTCAAAATCTCCACGCTGAAAGTTTGCACACCACTTTACTGTGGAGTATGATGGGCATTTGTCACTCAATGTTTGTATCATACATTCATGGATTCCTCTGGCGTTTTCTTCTGCAGGAATAGGAACTTCACGATGGCTCGGAGTTCCACATTTGAAAATGCCACACTTTTCAATGACATGGTTCAATCAATGATCGGAAGCAATGTCAAAAACATAGCATTATGATTCTGCAAATTGCCCTTAGCAAAATAAAATAACACTCTTTTCAGCTAGAGTGGCAAAATAATGCTCAGAATTTCAGAAAGTTGACTGGGCTGAGAACATTTCAGCACTCCCTCGAAAGACATTGCAATCTAGTTGTCTGTTTGAATAAAAATGATTTGATTTTGTAGCTCTTCTAGACCCAATCAAAAGCTCGTCCCTTGCTTTGACTGGGGAGCCAGCTAAGACTTCTGCAGTCAGGGATGGTGGGGATAAGAACATAAGAATTGCTGTGGTCCATCGTGCCCAGCAGTCCGCTCACGCAGCGGCCCTTTGGTCAAAGACCAGTGTCCTAACTAAGACTAGCTTTACCTGCGTACGTTCTGGTTCAGCAGGAACTTGTCTAACTTTGTCTTGAATCCCTGGAGGGTGTTTTCCCCTATAATAGCCTCCAGAAGAGCATTCCAGTTCTCCACCTCTCTCTGGGTGAAGAAGAAGCACAGTTACTTACCGTAACAGGTGTTATCCAGGGACAGCAGGCAGATATTCTTAACGCATGGGTGATGTCACCGACGGAGCCCTGGTACGGACACTTTTAACTAGAAAGTTCTAGTTGGCCGCACCGCGCATGCGCGAGTGCCTTCCCGCCCGACGGAGGAGTGCGTGGTCCCCAGTTAAGATAAGCCAGCTAAGAAGCCAACCCGGGGAGGTGGGTGGGATGTAAGAATATCTGCCTGCTGTCCCTGGATAACACCTGTTACGGTAAGTAACTGTGCTTTATCCCAGGACAAGCAGGCAGCATATTCTTAACGCATGGGTGACCTCCAAGCTAACAGAGGGGGAGGAGGGATGGTTGGCCATTAGGAAAATAAATTTTGTAACACAGATTGGCCGAAGTGTCCATCCCGTCTGGAGAAGGCATCCAGACAATAGTGAGTAGTGAACGTGTGAACTGAGGACCAAGTGGCAGCCTTGCAGATTTCCTCGATGGGCGTGGAACAGAGGAAAGCCACAGAAGCAGCCATAGCTCTGACCCTGTGGGCCGTGACAGCACCTTCCAGTGAGAGACCGGCCCGAGCATAACAGAACGCAATGCAGGCAGCAAGCCAGTTGGAAAGCGTCCGTTTAGAAACAGGACGACCTAGACGGTTAGGGTCGAAGGACAGAAAGAGCTGAGGGGACGAGCGGTGAGCCCTGGTACGGTCAAGGTAGTATGCAAGGGCACGCTTACAGTCCAGCGTGTGTAACGCCTGTTCCACAGGATGAGAATGGGGCTTCGGGAAAAAGACAGGCAAGACAATGGACTGGTTGAGGTGGAAGTCCGAGACCACCTTGGGAAGGAATCTAGGATGGGTTCGCAGAACCACCTTGTCATGGTGAAAAACAGTGAAAGGTGGGTCGGCAACCAGTGCATGCAGCTCACTAACCCTCCTGGCAGAGGTGATGGCAATGAGGAAAAGCACCTTCCTCGTAAGAAATTTGAGCGAGTTTGTGGCAAGAGGCTCAAAAGGAGGTTTCATGAGGGCTGATAAAACCACATTCAGGTCCCAGACGACTGGAGGAGGCTTCAGAGGTGGTTTGACATTGAAGAGGCCTCTCATGAACCGGGAAACCAGTGGATGAGCCGTGAGAGGTTTTCCGAGGATAGGCTCATGAAACGCAGTGATGGCACTGAGGTGGACTCTGATTGAGGTAGACTTGAGGCCAGCGTCGGACAGAGAGAGCAAATAGTCCAGAACAGTTTCCACCGCCAATGAGGTGGGATTGTGGTGATGTAGTAGACACCAAGAGGAGAACCGGGTCCACTTCTGACGGTAACACTGGAGGGTGGCCAGTTTCCTGGAGGCATCCAAAATACGACGGACAGGCTGAGACAGATTCTCTGGAGAGGTCAGCCCGAGAGAAACCAAGCTGTCAGGTGGAGCGAGGACAGATTGGGATGCAGTAGAGACTGATGCTGCTACGTAAGTAGAGTAGGAAACACAGGAAGAGGAATGGGCTCCCTGGAGCTGAGCTGGAGCAGGAGGGAGAACCAGTGTTGGCGAGGCCACCGAGGGGCGATGAGAATCATGGTGGCTCTGTCCCTGCGGAGTTTGGATAACGTCCGCAACATCAGAGGCAGTGGAGGAAAGGTATAGAGGAACCGATCCGTCCAGTCGAGCAGGAATGCATCTGGGGCCAGACGATGAGGGGAGAAGAGTCTGGAACAGAACTGGGAAAGCTGATGGTTGTGAGGAGCTGCAAAGAGGTCCACCTGAGGAGTGCCCCAGCGAGCAAAGATGGAGCGGAGTGTGGGAGGATCCAGAGTCCACTCGTGAGGTTGAAGGATGTGGCTGAGATTGTCGGCCAGGGAGTTCTGTTCGCCCTGGATATAGACAGCCTTGAGGAAGGGATTGTGGGCCGTGGCCCAGGTCCAGATGCGGATGGCCTCCTGACAGAGGAGGGGAGATCCGGTGCCGCCTTGCTTGTTTATGTAGTACATGGCGACCTGGTTGTCTGTGCACAGGAGAAGAACCTGTGGGTAGAGGAGGTGCTGGAAGGCCCTGAGAGCATAGAACATGGCCCTGAGTTCCAGGAAATTGATGTGATGTTGACGCTCCTGAGGGGTCCAGAGTCCCTGGGTGCGAAGGTCTCCCATGTGAGCTCCCCATGCAAAGGGGGAGGCATCTGTGGTTATAATCATGGAGTAAGGGGGTAGATGGAAGAGTAGACCCCTGGAAAGATTGGAGGAGTTCAACCATCATTGAAGAGATTGCTGAAGAGACGATGTCACAGAGATGGGATGAGAAAGAGGATCCGTGGTCTGTGACCATTGGTTGGCTAGGGTCCACTGAGGTGTCCTGAGGTGGAGTCGTGCCAGAGGAAGGACATGGACCGTGGAGGCCAAGTGGCCCAGGAGGACCATCATCTGCCGAGCTGGGATGGTTTGATGAAGGAGCACCTGACGACAGAGGTGGAGCAGAGTCCGTTGTCGGTCGGAGGGGAGAAACGCCCTCATCAGAGTGGTGTCGAGAACTGCGCCAATGAATTGAAGTCGCTGTGTGGGAAGTAGGTGCGACTTGGGGTAGTTGATCTCGAATCCCAGTAGATGGAGGAGCGAGATGGTGTGATGAGTGGCTTGTAGCACAAGCGGAGACGTAGGCGCTTTCACCAACCAATCGTCCAAGTAGGGGAACACCTGGAGGTCGTGAGACCTGAGGAAGGCCGCCACCACAATAAGGCACTTGGTGAACACCCTGGGTGATGATGCAAGGCCAAAGGGTAGCACTTTGTACTGATAGTGACGGTGCTGAATCTGGAACCGTAGGTAGCGACATGAAGTCGGATTGATTGGGATGTGAGTGTAGGCCTCTTTGAGGTCCAGGGAACATAGCCAGTCGTGTTGAGAGAGAAGAGGGTAAAGCGTGGCAAGGGAGAGCATTCTGAACCTTTCCTTGACCAGACACTTGTTGAGGTCCTGGAGATCGAGGATGGGACGGAGGTCTCCTGTCTTCTTGGGAACCAGGAAGTAGCGGGAGTAGAATCCCTGACCCCTTTGGTCTGAGGGCACCTCTTCGATGGCACTGAGAAGAAGGAGGGATTGGACCTCCCTCAGGAGGAGGGGGGATTGGGAGAAGTGAGAAGCAGACTCTATGGGAGGATTGTCTGGTGGAAGAGTCTGGAAGTTGAGAGAGTAGCCGTGGCGAATGATGTTGAGGACCCATTGGTCTGATGTGATGACCTCCCAACGGTTGAGGAAGAGTTGGAGGCGACCTCCGATAGGCTAAGGAAGAGGCAATGATGGTGGGAGACTGGCTATGCCCTGGAGAAAAAAGTCAAAAGGCTGCTGTTGGGGCGGGTTGAGAGGTCTGGCCGAGAACCTGCGTTGGTAGGAAGACTGCTGTCTGTAGGGGCGAGCAGGCGGAGTCTTCTTTTTAGGCTTCACTAGGGTGTCCCACCTGGTCTCGTGGTTGTTGAGTCCAGGGACTCCCCGAAGAGTTCATCACCAAGAAAAGGTGCGTTAGCCAGGCGGTCTTGGTGGTTAATATCGAGGTCAGAAACTCTCAGCCAGGCCAGACGCCGCATGGCAACAGCCATGGCAGACGCTCGAGAGGTCAGCTCAAATGAATCATAAATGGAGCGCACCATGAATTTGCGGAGTTGGAGCAGACTGGAAATTTGTTGTTGAAAAAGAGGTACCTTACGTTCAGGGATGTATTTTTGTAAGGAGGAGAGTTGTTGCACTAGATGCTTCATGTAGAAGGAGAAGTGAAAGGTGTAATTATTTGCCCTGTTGGCCAGCATTGCATTCTGGAAAAGGCGCTTGCCAAACTTATCCATAGTTTTTCCCTCTCTGCCAGGAGGGGTGGAGGCATAGACACTGGAGCCCTGAGTTTTCTTTAAGGTGGACTCCACCAGGAGAGATTCATGGGGCAATTGAGGCTTGTCAAATCCTGGGATGGGAATGACCCGATACAAGCTATCCAATTTGCGAGGGGCCCCAGGGACAGTGAGGGGGTTCTCCCAGTTCTTATAAAAAGTTTCCCGTAGGATGTCATGTACGGGTAACTTAAGGAATTCTTTGGGAGGTTGCTCAAAGTCTAGGGCATCGAGAAAGGCCTGTGACTTTTTAGAGTCGGACTCTAAGGGAATGGAAAGAGCAGCTGACATCTCCCTGAGGAATTTGGTGAACGAGGACTGTTCAGGTTTTGAAACGGTATCAGTCACTGAAGGTTCCTCATCCGTCGAGGAAGCGTCCTCCTCGGTACCGTGTGGGGATTCTTCCCATAAGTCTGGGTCCCTGATGTCGGGGTGTGCACGGCAGGACATTGGTGTGGAGGGCTCGGCATGGCGGGTTTTGGAGAGAGACTTGCCAGAGTGGACCGAGGTGGTACCGGGAGAGGAAGACCGGTGCCGTTCCTGGTACCGAGAAGGATCGGTATCGGAGCGGGTCTGTACCGCAGGCTGGGAAAGATGTGGCTCAGCCGAGAGGACCGGCATGGAAGTGTTGAGCGGTACCGAGGGGGTCGACACCGAAGGGACGGTGCAAGGCTCGGACCGGTCCTATACCGGAAGGTGCGGGGCCAGTAACGCCGGCAACAGGTGTTGGAGTTGTTGCTGCAGCTGCTCCTGTAACTGGGTTTGGAGTATGGCCGCAATGTGGTCGTCCAGGGGGGGCACCGGTACCCGCTTTTTTCTTCTTCGGTACCATAGGTGCCGCTCTACGCTCCGTCGATGAGGAGGCCGATGATGAGGCACTCACCGATATCGGAGCGGAGCGTTTGCGGGGTCGGTGCGGTGCCGGGGTTGCCAGTGTTGCAACCGTGGCAGGAGGGCGCTCAAGGGAAGTGGAAGGCTTCTTAGCCGGCTTACCTGGGGCCAGCGACCCCGAAGAAGGATCCAGTGGAGTCGAAGTAGTCGGTGTCGACTTTTGCGGTGCCGTCGACGTCGCAGCAGAGTCCATGGCAGATCAGGTACCGAACAGAATATTTTGCTGGATCTGCCTATTTTTTAATGTGCGCTTTTTAAGCGTAGCACAGCGGGTGCAGGTGTCAGCCCGATGCTCTGGACCCAAGCACTGTAGGCACCAATTGTGCGGGTCGGTGAGAGAGATCGGGCGTGCACACCGCTGGCACTTCTTAAAGCCCGGTTGAGGGGGCATGAAGGGAAACACGGCCTCCGCAAAATCGAATCCGGAGGCCTGTATGGTGGCAACAGGCCCCGCCGGGGCCGGCCTGAAAAAAATAAGGAAAACTCGACGTTTTTTTTTTTTTTTTGAAAGCAAAAATAAATGAATCCGAAGAAGAAAAACAGAAAAAAGTGAGAAAATACGCGAGCGGGAAGGCAAAAATTAGTTTTTCAACGGCTGTTGAAAACACATGCGTCTTCTTCGCTCCGCGGAAACGAAGAAACTGGGGACCACGCACTCCTCCGTCGGGCGCGGTGCGGCCAACTAGAACTTTCTAGTTAAAAGTGTCCGTACCGGGGCTCCGTCGGTGACGGCACCCATGCGTTAAGAATATGCTGCCTTCTTGTCCTGGGATAAACTTTCTTACGTTTCTACGGAATAGATACCCTTTTAACTTTAGAGAGTGCCCTCTCGTTCTCTCTACCTTGGAGAGGGTGAACAACCTGTCTCTATCTACTAAGTCTATTACCTTCATTACCTTGAATGTTTCTATCATGTCCCCTCTCAGTCTCCTCTTTATAAAGGAGAAGAGGCCCAGTTTCTCTAATCTCTCACTGTACGACAACTCCTCCAGCCCCTTAACCATTTTAGTCGCTCTTCTCTGGACCCTTTCTAATAGTACCGTGTCCTTCATGTATGGCAACCAGTGCTTGATGCAGTACTCCAGGTGAGGGCATACCATGGCCCGGTACAGCGGCATGATAACCCTTTCCGATCTGTTCGTGACCCCTTCTTAATCATTCCCAGCATTCTGTTCGCCCTTTTTGCCGCTGCTGCGCTGGAACTGCTGGGCAGAGCAGGCAGGAGGGGAATACCTATGCCTTTGAGAGTAGTAGGATCGGCCTCTTGGACCCACTGGAAAATCTCCTAGTAGAGAAGGCTGCAGCTGCAGAGAAAGGGATTGGATGATACAGTGTGCATCTTTATGAGACCTTATCCACCCTTGTCCCCCCAAATATTGCCTCTGGGACAGGGCACATATGCTAACCTCTCCTGAACTGTCAGTTCTAGATCAGAGAAAGGCAGCCATAAAAAAGTCTGTGCATCCACACACCGAGAGCAGAGAGTCTGGACACAATATCAAAAGAATTGTGGGAGCTACTAGACAGATTTTCTACACTGCAGCTGCTTATTGGCCAGCTGGTGAAACTCTGTGGCCGGCTCTGGAGGGCAAAAAACTACAAGAGTTAGCATACTACATATGAGAGACTTCAAATAGATGCTCGTATAAAGTTGATAGGACTGGATGCATGCAATTAGCAGAGAGGCCTAAAAGGTTTTGCTTACAAATGAATCTAGAGTGCTGGCCTCTCCACCTGGAGTTACTAGCTTGTTTGACAGCGGATTCAACAACCAATGAGTTGCGAGGTAGCTGGGCCCTCTCTAATCTGGGAACTTTCATAGGTGTGACCTGCAACAAGAGAGGAGTTTCCCAGTTCTTCATCAGTGCATCTTTAAGGATACGGTTTTGGCCAGGTACTAGTGACCTGGATTGGTCACCATGAGAACAGGCTACTGGCTGTTCTTATTGTACTGCGAGACCCTTTCCCTGGGAGAAGACTCATACTCCAGAATAGACAGAAACTCTTCCCTAGGCTCCCCTGTCTCCCAAAAAAATAAGTTAAATTGGATGGCTGAAGCCATCTTCAACAAAATCTGTAAAAAGGAAAGGGACTCAGGTGACAATTTCCTGCTCTTTTGAGATAGTGAAGGATCAGAAGTGACTCCGTATGACTCCTTCTCCAAGAAGTAATGAAGATCTTCATCTGAAACCCATGAATAGTCCTAATTAGACTTGTCTCCAAAATCAGAATGGAAAGTCTCAGCCTGCCTCAGCTCAGTGGATCTATGTCCACGCCTTGAAGGGTGCTGAGGTACAAGCTTCCCCCAATAAAGCTTCCCCCAATAAAGATGATACCACATGGGTTAATAATGACACCAGTACCCTCAGGGCTCTGGTACCAAGGATCACACCACAGACCAAGAATGACCCTCAAGAAGGCTAGTGGGCTGAGTCAACTGGTGCAAGTATCCTCAATGCCCGAGCAGAGTGCATACAGAATCTGCGCCAGCTCATCACCGCACAAAGGCAGACAATAGCAAAGGCTGGGGAGTCAGGTCAAGAACAGTCTGAGACAGAATTGGTGCCAAACTGGAAGCAGACCCATGCACTGATGCACTGGTACCTCAACCAAGGAAGAGGTGTTACCCTCTAGATGCCGACACTTCTCAGGTACCAGAAACAGATGCCCCAGCGTTTAGACACCATGAATCAAAAAGGACCAATGTTTGTGCTTCTTTGGCTTTCCCCACCCCTCAACATCATGGTCTTTAGTGCCGATAAGGATGGCATCAAACCCATATGCATCATCGGTGTTGGGTTCCAATGCTGACCAGTCCCGGGGCCTACTACCAGCACCAGATATGAAAGAGGTGGAAACATACTGGGAGTGCACTGGCATCGAATGTTTCCAATGTCCTGGCAGTCATCGAGGTTGATGCTTCTAGTGCCAATGGCCCAGCCTTTGAGGAGCCAAAAAGTCTCTCCTGTTGAACCTACCAAGCTCTGTGTTCTCAAATGCATTTGTAAACAGAGATCATTGTCAGGCCCAAGACACCCGATACACCCAAGAGTGCAGGTCCATGACTGAGATCACTTAATTGTAGTGGGCACACCTCTTGAAGTGTCATCTTCAACATTGGATAAAAAGGGTCCCAGCCAAATTAAAGTCCTCCATTTTGAACTAAAAAGGGGCACACTCAAACTGAGGACAAGGCCCTGGCCAAAGTTAGGCCTAGGAACTGGCAAAAAATAAAGGAAACTTCTAAGTGCTGTAAAAACTAAAGAAAATACGAGGGAAAATTTGAAAAGAAAATAATGGAAAGTAAATAATGAAAAACCCCAAACTGAAAGGCACTGAAAACTTAAAATCATGCTGAGGTGGAGAACACAGATGCATCCTCTATGATTTGCAGAAAAATGAAAACTGGTCAGTCTGAACATCAGGCAAGAATGCACACCTGCCCATGCTCAGTGCAGCGCTACTAGAAATTTCTGTCTATAAGCTATCAAGTGTCCACGATGGACTTCAATGGACGACGTCACCTAGGTGTGAGAATATGAATGCCTGCTTGTCCTCCGAGAACTATTCTTACCTGCATGGCAGAAGGAATTAAGTCCACTTCAGCACTTAACTCTACTTTTGAGCATATCTGTAATCTAAAAACATAAGAATTGCCATACTGGGCCAGGCCAAAAGATCCATATATTTCAGCATCCTGCTTTCAACAGAGGCCAATCCAGATCACAAGTAACTGGCAAAATCTCAAAGAGTAGCAAAATTCCATGCTACTGACCTCACAGATAACCTCGATAATCTTCTTTCCTGTAGAATAGCATACGATTCCCTTATGGATGGGTTAACTACCTCAACTTACAAGTTGCTTGCAGAATACATCAATCATTTTTTTCTCTATGCCTCCTTGTCTCTCTGGACAGTGCTCCCGCTTCTCAGTCTGTACCAAAGCAAGTGATAAACCCTAGAAGAAATGAAAACAAGGGGGGTTTCAGGCACCTCCCCGATCCATATAATTTCAAGCTGTTCTGCAATAAATAAGTTAACAAACAATTACCCAACAGTGCAACAAGATTGGTGGTGAAACACAAGAAACCCACCTACCTGTGTGCAACTAGAACTAACACTTGTATAGTTCAAAGCACAACTGTGCTGACATACATTTTGATACTAACATGTCGCCTCTTCAAAAGCTTTTGTTTCTCTTCCTTGGCTGCCACAAACAAGTTACTGGATACTCTTCCAAGACTACAAGCCTCCTCAGGCATAATAGTATTTGCCAGGGCGGGGCATAAGGAATCATATGCTGTTCTACAGGAAAGAGGATTATTGAGGTAAGAATTTAATCCTTCCTTCCTGTGCAAACATAAGATTCCTTACAGATGGAACGCACCAGAGCAGTCCCTTGAGTCTAGGGCGGGACAGATGAGGCTACAACAAGCACAGAGGACCCGAATGCCACGTCTACTCTGTAAAATTTCATAAAGGTATGGAGGGTAGACCATGTGGATGCACTACATATTTTGTTGGATGGTACTGCCCTGAACTCTGCTCAGGAAGATGCCACACCTCTGGTACAGTGAGCTTTCATGGCAAATGGCAGTTGCTTTCCATAGCCAATGTATGCCAAAAAAATAGCCATGCGGACCCCTCGGGAAATAGAAGCTGGATCCCATTTGCGAAATCTTGTCCTTTCTGCAAGAAGGCCTAGAAAAGGGTCTGGTGGTGAGATCTCTCAAGATTCAAATAGTTGGGGCTGTCATGTTACAGAAGTGGACAGAAGGTCTTTGGCTTCTCACCAGGCTGGTCTGTCCCGAAGGCTAGCACTGGTTAAGACAAATAGGTGATCCAAGTGGAACTCATTTGTCATCTCAAGATAATGCAGAAGAAATCTCCTAAATATTCAGTAACTTCAATACTGTCCTGTTTCCTCTTACCTGTGGGCTGGAAAGCAGGAAGCCAAACTTCCTGGTTGACATGAAAAGCTGAAACTACCTTCGGTAGAAAGGAAGGCATAGTTCATAAAGACATCTCTTATCCCGTGCACTTAAGAAAAGGCTCTTTGCAGGATAACGCTTGTAGCTCCGACACTTTCCTTGCCAAAGTGATCATAACTACTACTACTATTTATTATTTCTATAGCGCTGAAAAGGTGTATGCAGTGCTCTACACTGTAACATACAATAGAAAGTCCCTTCTCAGAAGAGCTTACAATCTAAATTAGACAGGACATTAGAAAAAAGAAAAAGCAAAAACAAAAAACTTATCATGATTAGATTCATGATATACACCTCCATCACAGGTTCATATGGTGCTTTAGCGAGGGGCCACAAAAGTGCTGAGATTCCACGTAGGGATCAGCTGGACACATCTGGATAAGAAGACAAAGACCTTCTGTCCACTTGAGCTCTGTAACATGACAGCCCAACTATTTGAACCTTGAGAGATCTCACCACCAGACCCTTCTCTAGGCATTCCTGCAGAAAGGACAGGACTTTGCAAATGAGATCTAGTTGCTTCCTCTTGCACCAGTGCTGAAAATTTTTTTTCATGTTTTCACACAGACTGCTTTAGTAGCCAGCTTTTTATTGCATAAGCTTTGTGACAACCATATCCTAATATCCCATTTGCGCTAAGGCTGCGTTCAACAGCCATGCCATAAGCCCAAAGCATTCCAGATTCTCTAAGGCTATGGGCTCCTGGAACAGGAGATCTTGGTGCAGTGATAAGTCTGAGATAGCTGTCTTGCTGCAACTGAACTAGATCCACATATAAAGGATGATGCAGCCAATCCAAGGCCACCAGGATTACCAGTCCTTGATAAGTTGTTATTCCGCGCAGGACTCGGTCTATCATTGGCCATGGGACCAAGGTTATACTAGGGTAAGTATTCCAATGCTTCCCGGCTCTGACCTTTGACTGAAGAAATAACGAGCTTTCTTGTCTGCTGATGCCATGAGATCGAATGTTTGCCACCCCAGTATTTCACAATGCATCTCTGGGAAAAGAACAGCTCCCCCAGATCCAGGGTCTGGCGGCTGAGATAATCAGCCTGGACATTGCTACTCCCACTACATGAGCTGCTTTGATGGCCTTCAGATGGGCCTCTGCCCAGTGAAGCAGCAGTGGAGCATTCTTTGCTCCCCTTGTCTGTTGACATACACCATGGCTGTGGCCTTGTTGAAGAATATCCTGACTGATTTGCTCTTCAGCCTCGCCTGGAAGAATCAGAGGGCCAACCAAATGGCTCTCAACTCTAATCGGTTGATGAACCATACCCTCTAGGAGGGCAACCAATGCCCTTGTACTGGATGACCCTCACAATAACCCTCCCCTCAATCATAAAAAGAATGACATCTGTTGTCAGGATCACCCAAGATTCTATGTGGAGAGGGAGGCTTCTGGATAATGACCCTGGCCAGAGCCACCACTGAAGAATTTGGCGCAACTGCCTTCTATGCTCACTCCTCTGAGGTGACCGATGTGCCAACAGTGCACTCTGCAGGGGGCACAGATGGACTCTTGCCCAAGGAATCACCTCTATGGTCATTACCATGGAGCCAAGCACCTGCAGGTAATGCCAAGCCACAGGCATTGGTAGCTCCAAAAATTTGCAGGATAGTATCTGAGCGTCAGTTTGAATGGTTCTTGAAGAAAAACTCTGCCCTCTTCCAAGTTAAACAGGACCCCAAATATTCCAGACACCGAGAGGACTCCAGGAGGCTATTTCTGAAATGCATAATCCACCCCATATCCTGCAGGAGCTGGACTGCCTGAGACATTGCCCAGTGACATTCCATTTCGGATGGTGCTCTGATTAGCCAATCAGAGTGTGGATGAACTTGAATACCTGATTTGTACAGATGCTCTGCTGCCACCACTATTTTGATAAAGGTGTGAGGCACAGACGCCAAGCTGAAGGGCAGCGCTGAAAACTGAAAATGGCTCTCTAGCACATGGAACCTGAGAAACTTCCTGTGGTCTGGGAATATGGGTACATGAAGGTAAGCTTCTGTCAAAAATTCACCCAGAGCTAACGAGACAATGACCAATCTCACAGTTTCCATCCGGAATCTGGGAACCTTTAATGCTACATTGAATGACTCGAGATCTAGGACTAGTCTCCGATCTTCTGAGTCTTCCTTGGGCATGACAAAGTACATCGAGTATCCGTCTGAGCCTGAACCTGCGTCTGGCACCAGCTCTATGGATCCAATTCATAACAGCCTTTGCACAGTTGCTCTGTCTTTGGCTGCTTTCTCTGGTCTTCCTGCCAGAGACCAGAAAGATATCCTGAAGGGGATGACAAAATTTGAGTTTGTAGCCCTCTCGAATAATGTCCAGTACATTGGTCTGATGAATCTGTGTCCAAGTCTCCCTGAACTCTGAGTCTCCCTCCTATGCGAGGGATCCCGGAGGCCAACCTGGTGTCATTGGGACTTCTTAGGATTTGTGGAGGGACGAGAACCAGATGTGGAGGCCCTTCTAGGGCCACCCAAAAACTCTTCCAGAGCCTTAGAAGGACCTTAGGGATGAGGAGCCCGCAGACCCAGAGTGTAGTTTTCTATAACTGCGAAAGGAACCATGACTAGAACTCCTGGAACCTCATGATTTACTGTCTGGCAAGAACTTAGGATGACGATCCATCATGTTGGTCATCCAGTTGTCCAGTCCTTTCTCAAAAAGCATCTGCCCCTTGAAAGGGAGCTTGCTCAAGGTGGTCTTAGACACCAAATCTCCCACCCACTGCCTGATCCAGAGTATTCTGTGGGCGGAGATTGAATATGCTGACACTTTACTCATGACCCTGAGCATGTCATAAATAGCATCCACCACACAGTCAACCCTGGCCAACACCACCGGAGGGCACCCTACCCTTCTGCGGCCGGCTTCTGGTGTAGCATCTTATGGCAGACCCACAATCCAAAAGGAACCCTTAAGGGCTAAAGCCAATGTCTCAAATTGCCTTTTGAAGACTAAATCCACACTATGATCCTGAGAATCCTTCAGGACCATTCCACCTTCACTAGTCAGAGACAAGGGGAGAGTGGCGCAGTGGTTAAAGCTACAGCCTCAGCACCCTTTAGTTGTGGGTTCAAACCCATGCTGCTCCTTGTGACCCTGGGCAAGTCACTTAATCCCCCCATTGCCCCAGGTACATTAGATAGATTGTGAGCATGCTGGGACAGACAGGGGAAATTGCTCGAGTACCTGAATAAATTCATGTAAACCATTCTGAGCTCCCCTGGGAGAACTATATAAAAACCTGAATAAATAAAGTTATTTTAATAACTTGAGCCACCAGAGAATTTACCTTAGGTATGAAAAATAATTGCTAGAAATCAGAAGCCAAGGGCTACAATTTCTGGCCCCCATCAGAGGACCCTCAGGCGTCTCCCAATGCTCTGTTATCAATCTGGTAATCTCTGGGTGAGAAGGAAAGCACGTGGATTGTGATTTGGTACTGTTTAACAGCGACAGCTGGGCAGTAGAAACCTGTGGGGACTAAATCCAACTTCCACAGAGCAACTGTAAAAACTTCAGTTAAATCTGCCAGCATATACAGCCTGTGCAGCGTTGGATCCTCGCCCTTATCTAGGGCTGTCACCGACCCCTGGTCACCTGCCCCAAACTGAAAACTAGAATCCTCCAGGGAGGACGCATGGTGAGAGAGCAGTGGGATTACATCTGACCCCAGATCGTCCCATTGACCTTCTTGGCTTCAGACCCCAACATCTAGTCCTTCTCCCAGGCAGAGCTCTCCCAGAACTACTGGGAATCACTTAGCACAGGGAAGCCTCGAACAAGAATAGATTAAATCTCGGAAAAAAAAAAAAAAAAGCTAGTGCAGAGCGGAAGAAAAGATATCTTCTCAACTCGCTTACAGAAGTTAAGACCAAAGCGAGGGGGAACTGCGTGGAGAGACAAGGGGGCAGAGAAAAGAAAATGACTGATGTCTTCTACAAGCAACGCACAAGTTGAGGTACTTAACCCATCTGTAAGGAATCATATACTGTTTGCACAGGAGCTGCTTTTGCCACAACTTCTGGAACTTATTACCAGCATACAACTATTGGTTGAGTGAGGAAAAAAAAAATGGGTTTCTACTATTTGTTATGCAACTTCATGGAGTCTATACTTTTTGAAAGACAAAACAAAATCTAGCTCCATTTACCTATTCTACACTCTGGATTTTGTAGATCTCTATCATATTCCCCATCTTCTCCAAGCTGAAAAGCCCAACCACTCAAGTTTTTCCTCATATGAGAGGAGTTCCATCTCCTTAATCATTTTGATTGTTCTTTGAACCTTTTCTAATTCCGTTATTCTCTTGTGAGGTGGAACAACTAGTGCTGCCCGATTCAGGGAAAAAAATTTTGATTCGATTCAGCCTATTGAATCGATTTTCCTGACCAATTGGGTGGGGTTTTTTTTTTTTCCCAAACATCCTGGTGGGTTTATTTTATGGCCTCTTCACCCCCTTTGCCCTCTCCTACCCACACTGGTGCTGTGGTGTAAACAAAAACAAACAAAAAAAAGACTTTTCCTCTCTGTTAAATCCTAGCTCACGTTTGCGGTCTAACACCAGTTCTGGCAGGATACACTTTTCAAATCTGACATATTGTAATCACAAAATAGAAAATAAAATTAGTTTTTCTACCTTTTGTTGTCTGGTCATTATTCAAATCTTGTTGGCTCTGGTTGTCTTCTGATAACTTGCTTGCCAAAGTCTCCTTCTTTCTCTGTGCTAACCATCCATCTTCCATCTCTGTCCTCCAATTCCCTTCCTTGGAGGTCTGGCATCTTTCCTTTTTTTTCATCTCCATCGCCACAGCTGCAGTGATGGACCCCCACCATCCCCAGATCCACCATCTCTCCTTTTCTCAACTACCCTTTCATCCAGCATCTCTCCCTCCTTCCCCACCACCCCAGGGTCTACGAGTTCTCCTTTTTTCTTCCCAACTACCCTCCTTTCCAGTATCTCTATTCTCCACCCCACCCCCTCCACACCATCCCTTGTATCCAACTTCTCTCCCTTTCTGTTCCTTCCTTCCCTAAATCCCATTGTCCATCTATCTCTCTCTCCTCTGTTTTTAGACCCATTATTTCTTCCACACACCCCCAGTCCAGCATATGAATGTCTCTTTGAACCCCCCCTTCCTCTCTCCGTGTACTTCTACATCAGGGCCCCCCTCCCTCTTGAAGGCCTGCACCCCCCTCTCCCTTCCCCCCCAAAGGCCTGCATGTTCCCCCCTGGCCTCCTGGTCAAACTTTTACTTAATTACAGCAGCGGAGCAGCTTACATAGAGGATCGCCGGTACTGTAGCGATCCTTGCAGGCTGCCACTGGCCTCTGCAGCTATCATTCCCTCTGCCACGGACCCACCCTTCCTCTGATGTCAGGGGCAGGATCGCGGCAGAGAGAACAATAGTTCCAGAGACCAGTGGCAGCCTGCAAGGATCACTACAGTACCGGCGATCCTCTCTGCAGGCTGCTTCGCTGATGTAATTAGGTAAACAGAAAAAAAATCTGGAAACAAGAAGCAGTAGTAGCCCTACTCTGTCCCCTCACCATTCGCTGCAAATAGGAGGATGGCGGAAAATCTGAGCACTAATTGGTGGCTTTCTTCTGTCCATCCACTGAGGTTTCCCCTGGTTGGATGAAAAGCTGTTTATTTTTTTTCTCGGAGCTCCTGAATACTCTAGCCCCGCCCCTTCTTGCAGCATAACTCTGAGAATGATTTTATTATATTGTTCCCCCCCTATGTTGGAAGGGGAATGGGCTGGGGGAAACAGGGAAGGCGAGTTATTGGGGACCGCAAACAGCTGAAGTTTGGTCATCCATCTGAGACATAGAGGAAGAATTGCAGGAGAGCCAGATGTTCTAAACGTAAGAGCAGAAGGCCAGGGGGGAAGCCAGAGGTCACTACAGCACTTCCCGACTGACCCTCCCCCCTCGCCCCCTAAAGCAGGAGCGGCCAGCCAGCCAGCAAGAGGCAGCACTGCCGCTCCTCCTTTAGGGGTCAAGGGGGGAGGGTCAGTCACCGAATCGGGAGGCCGATTTTTTTAAAAAATGAATTGATTCAAATCAATTCACCCAAAGTGAATCAGTGAATCGATTCAAATCTGAAATCAGGCAGCACTAGCAACCAGAACTGCATACAATGCTCAAGGCAAAGTCTCACCCTTGAGCAATACAGAGACATTATAATATTCTTTGTTTTCTATTCCTTTCCTAATAATTCATAATGTCATTTGCTTTTTGACCATCACTGCACAGTATGCATAATGTATATTAGATTTCTTCATAGCCCTTTTAGGATTCCCAATATTTCAGAAGAGGCAGTAAATTCATTACAGAGAAAACAAGCAAAACATGTTTTTTGTTTCAATCTTCCTTTCAAATCAGCCAGAAAGGACTTACTTCCTTCTGCCACTTCAGAGCAGCATGCTACCTGAACGCCATTTACCAAATCTCATTCAACTACCAATGAAAACGCCATTTACTAAATTTTAAGTTTGTGTTAAGAAAACTTTGCTCCAACACGTAGAAGCAACTGGTTAAAGCTACAGCCGCAGCACCCTGAGGTTGTGGGTTCAAATCCACACTGCTCCTTGTAACCCTGGGCAAGTCATTTAATAGCCCCCATTGCCCCAGGTACATTAGATATATTGTGAGTACCTGAATAAATTCATGCAAACCGTTTTGAACTCCCCTGGGAGAACAGTATAGAAAATTGAATGAATGAATAAATCAATCTCTCTTGATGGGTGGTATAACAAATATGTGGTATATTTGGAAGCTTAAAAATGCAAGCATACACATGTATTTAAGTACATAAGGAGATCAGTTCTTCAGCTACTGAGCTGAGCATGCAAAGCAAAGAAAAAGTAGAAATACACAGCCTAGTACCCAAAGCACCAGCCCCCAAGTTATGCAGCGACTCCAAGTAAAATGTAGTTTAGTGTTAACAGGAACGGTCTGCTAATCATGTTCAACTAGTTATAGACTTTCACTTAACACCAGAACCTAAGATTATTAGATTCTAAGTAGAGAATGACACAGGGAAAAAATTTCTCCCCGTCCTGCTCCGCAAACCATCTCACTTCTGTGTTCCTATTTTCCCCATTTCTAATTATCTCCCCTCTGTATCTGACATTTCCCCCCCCCAGTTCCATATATCATCCCCATGTATCTCCCCATTATGTCTCTGAACCTATATCCCATGCACATAATCCCCCCCCAATGTATCTCCCCTTTAATATTTGTCTCCCTCTTCATACCCCTTGGCCCAGCATTTCTTTCTGACCCGCACGGTCCAGCAGCCCCCTCCCGCCCGATCGCTGCATCCCGCCATCTCCTTCCCTCCCTTCCCCTCACCTTATGTGCCGAATTTAATTTTTCTTCTCCCAGCGGCACGCTTTCAACTAGTCGCGCGCGGCTGCTTGAGTTGTTGAATCTTCTCCTATGACCCAACCACCAACAGGAAGTTGCGTCAGAGAAGATTAACAACTCAAGCAGCCGCGCGTGACTAGTTGAAAGCGTGCCGCTGGGAGAAGAAAAATTAAATTCGGCACATAAGGTGAAGGGAGGGAAGGAGATGGCGGGACGTGGCGATCGGGCGGGAGGGAGCTGATGGCATGCACAATCCGTGCTTACTTTACTGCAGAGACAAGACCATTCATCGTTCCCCATTTCGGCGGGTTACCCATGGGTAACAGCCACCGTGTCATTCCCTAATTCAAAGACCAATACCATTAATTTTGCAGCAACCCTGCTAACGTGTTCTATCAGATTATTTTCAAGTATGCTTATTCTAATCAAGTCTGATTTTAACAGAACATATCACCTTATGAAAAATACATTCATTTAAATGGAAGGAACTGCGAGTCTACTCTCCCACAAAAATGAAAAAGCTCTTCAATATAAGTATTTCAATTTGAATATAAAGATGACAGGAAATCATAGAGCTGCTGGCTCTTTAAAGTCATCTCGCTACTTACGTTTCATGTCCATATTTCGAGTCTTATAGACAAAATATGTATAAATCTGTGTCGTACGTATGAGAATCTGGTCTCCACTGTAGCGAATAGATCGATACCACCAAGAACCCTAAGGGATTGTTGAATAAAAAGCTACAATAAGAACACAGTAATGTTTTAAGTCACATTTTTATGTTACTCATGTTCATGATGAAACCACCAGTAAACCAGATGCCGAGCGCATCTACAGTACAGACTGTAACTGTGTCCCCAAGTGGTAGAAAACTGGGGTCTAGGCACTCCATTTAGACACTTTTTACTCTATCAGATTCAATTCAAGTCCCAAACAAAGAATAAGTTTCCAAGTTTATTAAGAATTTCTATCCCGCACTTCATGGTAAAACCTTCTCGGCACGCGAGATCTCTCAGAGAGAGGAGATAATGGTTACTGCGAATGGGCCATTTGGCCTTTATCCGCCATCATGTTTCTATAACCATAAAGCTTTATGACCTCACAATGTAGGTGTAAAGAGTCTTAGCCAACAGGGAGAGGATGAGATAGTGGATCAAGTTTCAAGTTTATTAAATTTTGATTTTACGCAATATCCAATATTTCAATGCGTATTACATAATTGTAAAAGCCAGGGATGACAAATACAAATACAAATAAGACTATTATACAGACTAATCATTATGTTCTATTAATACAAACTGAAACAAGTAGGTAAAAGGGAGAAATACAATTTATACAATTCATAAAATTAATTAAAAAAAGAATAAAAAAAGAAAAAATATATTAAAAAAAAAAACACATTTAAGGTTTGTACATAAGGATAGGGTCAATTTAGAAAAAAGAAAAAAATTATGAAGAAAATTAATTGATAAAAAGAGCTTCAGTTATTTTAAAATGATTCATGGAAAGAGGTAATGTTAGGAATAATTGATCTGTTTAAAAGTAGATAGTTTTAATATGAAGAATAAATAAAGATCCAGATTAGTATTAATGATCTTTTGAATGAAGGGAAAAAAGAGGATTAAGAATAAAATTAAAATTGAAAAAGCACTTATAGTTTCCATGTTGATGTCCTACTCATTTGATTCTTTAAAGAATAGGTACTGTGTTTATTACAATTATTTATCTATGTATTGAATGCATCTTTATAAAGAATGCTTTTCAAACCGCGTTTAAATTTGACCAGTGATGGTTCGCTACGTAGATAAATTGGTAAATTGTTCCACAGTTGGGGTGCTTGTACTGAAAATATAGTTGCTCTTCTTGTCCCAATTATTTTTAAAGAAGGGATGGTTAATAAGTTTTGTTGCGTCGATCTCAGTGTCCTTAGTGAAGAGTAAGGGATTAGTAGTCTGTCCAGAAATAACGGCTCGTGTGATTGTTGGATTTTAAATGTTAATAATACGATTTTAAACGTTATTCTGTGTATAATAGGTAACCAGTGTGCATCTTGTAGGAGAGGTGTAACATGATCATATTTTTTTGAATTTGTTATAATTTTTATAGCTGTATTTTGTATTATTTGTAGTCTTCTTATTTCTTTATGAGTTATGCCACAGTATAAAGAATTACAATAATCCAACCTAGAAATAATTAGAGTGTGAATAAGAATGTTAAGTGCTTCTGGATGCCGCAGATGGGAAGACTGGATGAGACATTTGACCTTTATCTATCAAGTTTCTATGTTTCTATAAGGAATGTGCCAATTTAAAAGACTAGACAGTAAAGGTAAATAGAAATACATTCATAAAAAAGAAAGGAAAGGATAAAACAAAAGATTTAAGGTAATGTGCTTGTATTTTCTTTTCAAGAATTTGCTGTAAATCTACAAATTTTAATTACATAAAAGCATCGCTAGAAAGAAAAGCTTTTAATTATGATTTAAAAGATTCCAAATTAGATTCTAATCATATTTTTTTTGTAAGGAATTCCAACGGGTAGGCCCGCAACCTAAACAGAACTGGCCACTCAAGCAGCTAAACTAGATAACCAAATCTCCAATCTACTGATAACGACACCAGACGTTTAGAAAAGAAATACTCTTCAAGAAATTCCTGAAACAGCCCTAACTTCAAACTTACCGTCCTTCCCCCCTCCCTCTTCCCGCCACACAGAAACTACATAACCTACTCTTTACCTCTCTAGAAAGGACAAATGTTCTTCCATTGTAACCCTCCGTTTTTTATCTCTTTTGTAATCCGCCTTGAACCGCAAGGTAATGGCAGAATAGAAATCTCTAATGTAATGTACTGTATAATAAAACGCTAAGCGCGCATGCGCACTCTTACCTGCGTGATCTGTAGGTCCATGGTCAGCAGGAGTGCGCATGCGCGAGGCAGTTGGTGATACAAGTAGGAAATATTTTCTTCTTTTTTTTCCGTGCCGGCCCTGATCCCGTTATAGTCTCTAATTTTGTCCAGTTGAAGTCCAATGGGGCAACGAAGAAGACGGAAAAAATAAACGGGAGGAGGGTGAGACCAAAGCCACCACTCCGGAGTTTTCCGGTGAAGTGAGGCGCGCTTTGTCCAAGGTTGGGTGGCCTACTAAGAGCTCAATAGACGGAAGGGAGGTGCCGCAGCATTCGTCTTTCATTCACAGAAAGGACAAGAAGCCGAAATAGATGCACCCACCGGATCTTAGTTGTAAGAGGTCCGGTGCCAGCAACTTGGCCCGAAAGCCGTCAATATCACTACAAGTCCCTCCCCCCCCCCCCCCCCCCCTGCAGCATGACTTCAATTGTCTGAAGACCCGGTTCAGGGCAAATATTCAGACAAAATTTGACCGTCGGAAATGAAGTAAAATAACTGTCAGATCTCTCATGTGGATCCATCCAGTCAGAATTTGAGGGAGGGAATGCTGCTGTACAGTAAAGTGGGGGGCAGGGGGTGGGGGGGGAAATGCTGCTGCTGCATAGGGGGCAGGGAGAAAGATAGAAAGAAAGGAATAAAGACACAAGGCCAGACAGACTATATTCTAGCACCTCTTAATGTAACGGGTTTAAAAACTAGTATGTTCATAAACTACTTCTTTATATGAGGAAATAACTGTTTCTGATCCAAAGATCTAAGTGTTCTACTTGATGAATACAGGATCAAGATTTGCGAAAAATAAGGTGGTTCATTTGTCATTAAAGTTTTAAATACCAACAAAAGAATTTTATACGAAATTCTTTGAGTAGAATTGCGATACTAATCTCTGGCCTTTGAAATCCAGACAGATCTGGTTTCTAGATATCAAATCTACTTAACTCATAACATATTTATATTAACTTTTCTTGCCAGGGCAATATCACATAAGAACATAATTGCCGCTGCTGGATCAGACCAGTGGGTCATTGTGCCCAGAGGTCTGCTCACTCGGCGGCCCTTAGGTCAAAGACCAGTGACCTAACTGAGACTAGCCTTACCTGCGTTTGTTCTAGTTCAGCAGGAACTTGTCCAACTTTGTCTTGAATCCCTGGAGGGTGTTTCCCTTATAACAGACTTCGGAAGAGTGTTCCAGTTTTCTACCACTCTCTGGGTGAAGAAGAACTTCCTTACGTTTGTATGAAATCTATCCCCTTTTAACTTTAGAGAGTGCCCTCTCGTTCTCTCTATCTTGGAGAGGGTGAACAACCTGTCTTTATCTACTAAGTCTATTCCCTTCATTATCTTGAAGGTTTCAATCATGTCCCCTCTCAGTCCATAACACTTTCATAGAGGTGGAGTTGCGGTCCCCTATATCTTCCTTTCTACTGAACAGTACATCCAATGTGTGACCTTTAGCGTGGGTTTTCTCCTTCACTGTTTAGTGTAGACCTAGACCTTCCAGTCGGCACAGTTAGTTACTTACCATAACAGCAGACAGATATTCTCACATATGAGTGATGTCATCCACAGAGCCCCAAAATCTTAATAGTGCACAAATATAGCAATACTGAGTTAACAATGAACATCAAGTTGCCACCTGAATTAATGAAATTCAACACACAAGTTCCTCAGAATGCCACACCATATACTCGTGTGGTAGCCGTCCTCATAGGAACATTATAGTGTGTAGTTATATTATTTTATAACGTTTCATAATATTTTATAAAGTGCAAGTGCTTAAATAAATTATAATTGTCATTATTAAAGAATAGCTGCAATGGCAGTTACTTAGCTTATGAAACTGGGTCTGCCTCAATCCCCACCGACGCGTTTCATGATTTCATCAGGGTCGGGGATGGAGAGAGCAGAGCAGTTCAAAGTCTTAGCGAAATGCTAAATCCCTGTTCAATGTAAAATAATATAACTACACACTATAATGTTCCTATGAGGACGGCTACCACACGAGCATTCTGAGGAACTTGTGTGTTGAATTTCATAAATTCAGGTGGCAACTTGATGTTCATTGTTATCCACAGAGCCCAGCATGGACAATCTGAAAAGTGAGCTGTCACTTTAATTTTTTAAGAGGTTTGCAAATACCCGCACCGTACATGCGCAACTGCCTTCTCACCCGACGCTCACTCATGCCCCTTAGTTCCGTAAGCAAGTTAAGAAGCCAACCAGGGGAGGTGGGTGGGATGTGAGAATATCTGCCTGCTGTCTCTGGATAACACTTGTTACAGTTAAGTGTGCTTTATCCTAGGACAAGCAGGCAGCATATTCTCACATATGGGACTCCCTAGCTGAATGAAATTGGATGGAGGGAGAGTTGGCCAAATGAGAGAATAAATGAACGTAAAACTATTTGGCTGAAGAGAGCAGTATGTCTGAAAAGAAAGTTCTAGCCAGAAGAGAAATGCGAATAGATATGAAGAACTAAGAATTTGCTGTATAGATTCCAACTATGATAGTGGAAGTGAGAATGTAAGAAAAACTGTCATGACCGAGGCCTTATGAGATGTTGCACAAAACTCAAGTTGCAGCTCAGCCTCAGCAAAGCAGAAGGAGAAAAAAAGGTCAGTAGCCAAGTGAAAAAAGTAGGCTTAAACACAGATTGGCCCATTCAGTGGAATGAAGGGAATGAAAAATGGAGTAAATATGCTGCGCAGTTCAGCTTTTTGAAAGTAATAAAGCAAAGCTAGATTCCAAGCGAAAGAATGAAGTGGAAATCCACAGGAGGAGAAAGGAGAAATTAGGTTACCACCTGCTAATTTACTTTCTTTTAGCTTCTCCAGACCGGTAGAGGTTAATCTTTACAACTAGGTATATATCCCAATCATGACCAGCAGGTGGAGACTGAAAACAAAACTGTGGAATATACATAAGAGATACCTTCTCCTATTTCTATCAATCTGCCAAATAGCCAAGCAGAACTAAGAACTGGAAACAGAAATAAACAATACTCCAAACAGGAATAATAACTAACATACCCAAATGCTGTTGGAAAATGCAGAGGAGAGATACCTGAAAGAAAATGTCCCCAAAGTTCGCCAGCCAAGCCACAGCCACTGTTCTTCAATTATCCCTGGCCCTAGAAAAATACTAGAACAGCAGCAAAAAAACAAACTGCCAGTGCAACAGCCACAACATCACAACAACAGACAAGATGGAGACCTCTACTGGTCTGGAGAAGCTAAAAGAAAGTAAATTAGCAGGTAAGAACCTAATCTCTCCTTCTTTAGTACTCTCCAGACCGGTAGAGGTTAATCTTTACAAGTAGGACGTACCAAAGCAGTCCTCATCACGGGTGGGACCCCCTGAAGTGCCAACACCAGAACACGCTCACCGAACACTGTGTCCCAACGCACCTGAACGTCTACCCAGAAGTGTCCGCCAAAGGAAAGCAAGGAAGTCCAAACCGCAGCCTTACAAATGTCCACTGGAGGCACAAACAAAGACTCAGAACAAGAAGCCGCCTGACCCTGAGGGGAATGAGCCTTGAGAAATTCCACGGAAATAAGCGGAAGCAATAGTCTCCTTGATCCAGCGCACAATAGAAGCCTTAGAAGCGCCATCTCCCTTATGAGGACCTGCTAGAAGGACAAAGATGATCTGATTTCCTGATCTCCTGGGTCCTCTGCACATAAGAGCAAAGAATCCGACCAACATTGAACTTGTGCAACTGCTTCTGCTCAGAAGAGCTCTCCCAACTACCAAACACCGGGAGGACCACTGCCTTATTGACAGGAAAAAGAGAAACTACCTTTGGCAGAAAGGAAGGAACAGGCCGCAAGACAACCTGCTCCCTAGAAAACTCCAAGAAGGGAGCCCTACAAGAGAAAGCCTACAGCTTAGAAGAAATGGCCACCAAGAAGAACGCTTTAAGAGTTAGGTCCTTCAAAGAGCAGGCACCCAACGGTGCAAAGGGAGGGAGCACTAGCACTGAAAGAACCAGATTCAGATCCCAAGATGGAACATAGGGTCGATCGGGAGGCTGGAGCAATTTTGACCACTCACAAGAAGCGAATCACAATAGGAATGAGTCAAACGCTAACCTTACAACAACCCATGAAAGGCTGACAAGGCCGCAAGCTGAACCTGCGTCAGAAGAGAATCTTCCACCCACACACGCACGATACTGTTTTCAGGCTCCGATGGCTTTGAAAAGTTACTCAAAACGAGCCGCGAAGGTAAAGGGGAGGGAGATAGATAGATTTGGGTAGGTAGGAGGGAGGGGGCCACGCAAGGAGTGCCGAAGGGCGGTGAGGTCGCGAGAGGGAAGGATGGTGGAGGAAAGGAACAGACACTGAAGGGAAATGGGTAAGACAGAGTGGGGAGAAGATGCTGAAGGGAAATTGGGAAAAGAGAGTGGGGAGAAGACGCTGGAAGGGAAGAAGACAGATGCCAGATTATGGGGGAGTGAAGGGAAGAAGATGGGTGCCAGACCAATTGGGGGGGGGTGAAGGGAGAGGCACAATAACAGAACAAATGGAAGATGCAGAGAGAAGACAGACAGTGGATGGAAGGAATTGAATGAGAAGATGAGGGAAGCAGAGACCAGACAACAAAGCTAGAAAAAAAAATTTCTATTTCTTAATTTTCTTTTTTTTTTTTTGCTTTAGGATAAAGTAGTATATTAGTTGTGTTGATATAAATTTATAAACAAAGCCCTACCAGCTGAATATCTCTTTCTCTAGTTCAGCAGCCAGAACTGATTTATAAGGAAGGAATAAGCTAAATATTACAGTACTGAAGCTTGTACAGATGCTGCGGGGAAAGGGCCAAATTTTTTCCCGTGCCATTCTCTAATATGATGGAATCCTGGATCAGCTGGCCTTCTCTGTAGATTTGACAGTCTGAATTCCTAGGTATTGTCGGCATATGAATGTTTCTGCTATGTTTGATTGAGCCTTCCTATCTGAATGAAATTCTTTTATTACTATACTACTATTTTATATTATTTTGTAAACCGCTTTGCTCTTATTTATAGTTTAAGCAGTATAGCAAGAATTTTAATAAAAACGTTTCTCTCCCTTAGAGATCCAATGTACTTGTCCCAAGCTTTCTTGAATTTAAATACAGTTTTAATCTCCACCACCTTTATTGGTTGCCGTTCCATGCATTCACCATGCTTTTCGTGAAAAGTATTTTCTGGGGTCACTTCTAGGTCTATCCCCTTTCACCTTCATTCTATGCCCCCTTATTCCAGAGTTTCCTTTCAATTGAGACTCACCTCATGTGTATTTATGCCATGTGTATTTATGCCATGCTCAAAAGATTCCTAGATAAAACCCTCACCTTCCAAGCAGCCAAGCTGAACCCATGGCTAGCCCAAATGATACTCGAGGCCCCCACCTACCTCGATTTCAGAAAATCACTCAAAACCTACCTTTTCAGCAAACAAGACCCTTAATCAACCCCTCAGATATTCTCAGGGCCCCTTGCTCGGCTCTTCCCCTCCTTCATGATAGCCCCTTTCTCCCCCCTTCCTCTTCTACCCTCTCACTTCTTCATCTGCCAAGTTTGGCTAAATTTGTTGTAAATCCGATAAATTTGTTTTAAATTTTCCTTCTTCATCTGCCAAGTTTGGCTAAATTTGTTGTAAATCTTCCTCTTTCTTCTGCCAAGTTTGGCTAAATTTGTTGTAAATCTACATGTCTATGCGGATCCTAATCTAATTAATGTAAACCGCCTAGAACTCGCTGGGTATGGCGGTATATAAGAATAAAATTATTATTATTATTATTATTTAAACATCTCTATCATATCTCCCCTCTCCTGCCTTTCCTCCAAAGTATTCATATTGAGATCTTTTTGTCTGTCTCTGTACACCCTATGGCATAGACAATTGACCATTTTAGTAGCCTTCCTCGAGACCGACTGCAATCAGTTTATATCTTTTTGGAGGTGCATTCTCCAGAATTGTATACAATATTCTAAATGAAATTTCAGCAGAGTCTTATACAGGGGCATCAATACCTCCTTTTTCCTATTTGACATACCTCATCCTACGCAACCTAGCATCCTTGTAGCTTTTGTTGTCACCTTTTCAATCTGTTTGGCCACCTTAACATCATCATATACTATCACACCCAAGTCATGCTCATGATGGTTATGTTAAAGCTCAATGCCTATTCGTATTCGGTATTTGTATTCAGCTAAATAGGACTATATATTATTCAGTACAAAATGGCATAATACTGACCTCAACTAGAAGTCTGAAGTGAATTAATGGATACAAAAATTGGCGCATGCAACCATCCTGAATAGCAGTGGTAAAATATGTAGAAAATCTTGTTTTGAAATAAATAAACAAATAAAAAAGCCTGAAATCTGGAAAACAGTATTAGTTCACAAAAGAAAACCAGTGGGAATGGCTTAAATGTCAACCAATCATTGAGATGTTCAAAAGGAATATTACTTACCACAGCAACTGGAAGGATAACCATAAATGCCAATCCATACACCAGCAAAACCTACAGCAACATAAGAGGAGGAATAATTAGAGCTAATACAGATGTAAAGTGGAATAATCTGAACCATCTAAATAAAGAACCATAGATTTTTTGTTTTGTTTTGTTTGTCTTATGGCTTTAATGGTCACAGAATGAGCCTAGAAGAAAAGGAACCAAAACAGAGGAAGATATCCTTTGGAATATTATGAAACAACACAGAGGAAAAAAAAAAAGGCAAAATAACAAAGAAACCGCAACTAGTTAGTTATGACAAATTCAAAATATTAAAAAGACATAACAAACATCTAGTCATGTGAAAAAATTAGGACACGCCATGAAATATTTAGTTCTTTAAGAAATGTTCACATGTCGATGTCAAATCTTTATTTATCTCTGGAAAATAAAGTGATGTAATTGAAGATAAAACAACAAAACATTTCCTTGATTTACTCATGAAACAAAAGATATCCACAAAAATGTGTATTCTAACTGAGGAATAAATTAGGACACACCCACATATTATCCCACTTAAAGTGGTTCAAATCACACACAGGTGTAACACATCAGGTGCACATGATTAGAACATCGTTACTTAGCATTTTGAAGGCAGTTTGCCTTAAACCTCAGACATTTAGGCCCCGATTCTATAAAGGGCACCTAAGTCATGCCTAAAGTTAGGCATGCTTTAGGCGTCCACTCTAAGTACTTAATGAGCCAATTAAGGGTCTTAAGAAGTGATAATTAGTACTTAGGTGTCCAAAGGACGTAGATGCCGCCACAATTTCATGTTTAAAACGCACGCCTAACTCAATAGGCATGGGCGTGGAATGGGAGTGGTTTATACAATGACTCAATTTGGGCATCCTTTGATTCATTTACATAACACTGAGCAATCAAGGTCGTCCATATGATGCCTATATTGTAGATGAATGAAAACCAGGTCTACTTTTGAGTTAAGTTTGGGCTTCAAATAGAACCGAGTTCTATGGACGGAACTTAGGCACACTTTGGACGTTCTTAATGCAATCTGCTAAAGAGCTCTCTGGGATTTATTTTTGCTTTATTAAGCTCATAATACATTTAAAAAGGCACCACATAAATGGGGCACATCAAAACAGATATTGCAAGCAAAACCTTCTATTTTTGTGCTAGTTTTCTTGCTATAAAAGCTACCCCTTTTTTCTCAGCATTTAGCCCTGGGTCCCACAGCACTACTCGCATTTGCAGTCTCTGACCCATTTAGTTTTGCTGTTTTGGAGTTTTTTTTCCTTGTAACTTGCACTCAATGCTCTGTCTCTGACTGGATTCAGACAGAGGTTATTACAGCTGCAGGAAACCCTGTCCTTTTTTATATAAGAGGAGGAAGTCAAAGGGAGACCAGAGCCAACAAGAAGGGCAGGGGGGTCAAGGCAGGGAACTGGCACCACCAGCTTTGCCCTAAAAGCAGGTACCCAGCATACCTGATCCCCAAGCTCCATTGAAATAGCAGGCTAACTCAGAAGTACATCTAGGCCAAATAGAAATTTTCAATACAGATGAAGCCAGGAGCTGGATATGGCCATCCACTCGCCTGCTGGAGACAGAATATACTAGAAAGCCAGGGGTGTGCCTAACTAAACCTACAGGCAATTCAGTGCTCTATCTCTGCCTGCTGGTAGATGGACATAACCCATTCATCTGGATTTGTCTGCTGCTGATGACTGGAAAGCCCTAGTATTGGCTTTTAAAGTCTTCCATAACATGGTTCAAGATATATGATGGAGAAACTTCCAAACTATATTCCTACACATTCTCTATGATCTCAGTGAGAGACGTTTATGTCTGCCCTCTGGATGATCTCTTCAATTGGAAACTGCTCGTAAGCAAGCTTACTCTCAGGTTATGACTAATTTGTGGGATCAAATTCCCTCTACTATTAGGTCATTAGATGGATTACTAGTTTTTTGGAAGGCTGTAAAAACTTTTTTCTAATTTTGATACTAGAACTTGAGATTTATATTTTATTATTTTTGTTGTTATATTGTAAATGTACTTTTTGTAACCAGATCTGGGCTTTTTGGAAGGATGAGCTAAAGAGGAGGAGTGTGTGGCATAGTGGTTAGAGCTACAGCCTCAGTACTCTGAGGTTGTGGGTTCAAACCCCCACACTGCTCCTTGTGACCCTGGGCAAGTCACTTAATCCTCCACTGCCTCAGGTACATTAGATATACTGTGAGCCCATCACGACAGACAGGGAAAATGCTTGAGTACCTGATTGTAAATCGCTTAATATACCTTGTCCAAGAGTTATATCAAATCTCAGTCCCTTTCCCCTACATAATCTGCACATAATCTGCAATTGAGACAGTCGTAAGGCGGAAGTCATTATGCCATTGTATAGATCCATGGTGAGGCCCCACCTGGAATACTGTGTGCAATTCTGGAGGCCGCATTATCGCAAGGATGTGCTGAGACTGGAGTCGGTGCAAAGAATGGCCACCCGGATGGTCTCGGGACTCAAGGATCTACCATACGAAAAACGGCTTGACAAATTACAGCTATACTCGCTCGAGGAGCGCAGAGAGAGGGGGGACATGATCGAGACGTTCAAGTATCTTACGGGCCGCATCGAGGCGGAGGAAGATATCTTCTTTTTCAAGGGTCCCACGACAACAAGAGGGCATCCGTTGAAAATCAGGGGCGGGAAACTACGAGGTGACACCAGGAAATTCTTTTTCACTGAAAGAGTGGTTGATCGCTGGAATAGTCTTCCACTACAGGTGATTGAGGCCAGCAGCGTGCCTGATTTTAAGGCCAAATGGGATCGGCACATGGGATCTCTTCACAGGGCAAAGGTAGGGGAGGGACATTAAGGTGGGCAGACTAGATGGGCCGTGGGCCCTTATCTGCCGTCTATTTCTATGTTTCTATGACATGGGGGAAGCTACTGCTTGCCCTGGGAGCAGTAGTATGGAATGATGTTACTCTTTAGGGCTCTTGCCAGGTACTTGCGACCTGAATTGGCAATAGGGTGCTGGGCTAGATGGACCATTGGTCTGACCCAGTATGGCAATACTTAGGACACCACTGCACGTGGGAAGGGCTATGCAACTTTAAACTTGTTTGTGAGATCTGGGGAACCTGCTCTGTCCCAGCAATGTGCAGCACCACTCACTTCTGTGTCCCGACAGTCCTGCTTATTGATGAAAAAAAGATTACTGTATGTAATCTGTGATATCATAACCAGTGCAGATTACTCCGTATATAAGACATTTTAAAATAAAGCCTCTTCCAGGATATTTACAGTAAAGTGTTTTCAAAATCAACCTTTCTAAATAAGGTCTGGCAAGGAATATTAAAGCCAAACTAATCATTCATCTCACAGCAAATGTCTCATTTCCTCAGCAATTGTTTAAAAAATAACTTGGGAACAGTTTAATGCCCATCACATCATTTTTATGATCAAAAACAAATTAAACCATTCCGAGGTCAATTTAAATGCTGTCAGAATCTATTTGTGTTGTAAATTTCTTGTAGTCAAGTCTGAAGGAAAACGGGCACTCTCAGAGAGCTGACATTTTTAGATCTAGTATTATTTTCTCCTGGATGGCATCATAGCTTTAATTTAATTTTTTTATGGAAGATAAAGTTGAATCGTAAGTATCTATTGGAACACCTTAGAACCATGTAGAGATTTTAATAGATATCACAAAAAAATGAATTGCTGAGCAGTATGAAACAGTGCATACAAGACCTGTTCTCATTAGACTTACCAACATCGAATTTTCTTGATCCACAATCCAAGCTGGCAAGGCAATACCAAAACTTGTAGCTGCAGGCAACAAAACATTGAAGTTAAAAATAAGTAACCCCCCCCCCAAAGACATTCTTCTCAACATGCCAAAGACTAGATGGTGCTATGCTCACCATGTCTAGATGTCCTTTTAAGAACAGATTTGTACAGTAAGTGAAATACACTTGGTAGGTTTTCCTTGCTGAACGAGCAAACAAGCACCATACTGCAAAACCTGGCACACAAGAATGCTGATCTGCTCAGGATCAGGGCCCAGCAAATCCTTGCACAGAGTTCCTGAGCTATGCAAGGAAGCTTGAGCTTAGTCAACTGCTGTGCATACCACTTCTTGGTTCACGCCAGTACTATCGATCAATTAACAGTTTAAGAGTCAGCACTCTCCCCAACACCCCTCTCAAAAAAAAAAAGTTGCAATAAAACAAAAGACAAAAAAAAAATGAAAATGGCAGTCAGGGCAATCTGCTTAATTACATATTAAGCAGTCTAAAATTTCTATGCACAACAGTGATGAAAGAGCAGGTGAAGCTGTCTGCCGATCAATTACATTATTCAGACAACAAAAGCTTTCTAGAAAAGTGTAATCAACTTAAATGACTAATCCTATCTAGTAGTAAAATATAACATTAAGACAAAATACCCTATAGCATATTTGCTTTTTAACCAGCATCAGACTAAACTAAACTTTAGGTTTGTATACCGCACCTTCTCTGCAATCGTGGAGCTCGGCACGGTTTACAGGGCTGAGATAGAAAGGAACTCCAATGGAGGGTTATAGGGTTAAGTGTAAAGAAGAAATAGAGAGTTTTAGGATGCCAGAGAGGGGGGAAGTGCTACATTTTTGAGTAAAGCCAAGTTTTCAGATGTATACGGAAGAGTTGGAGGGAGTTAGAATTTCGGAGTGGGGATGTAAGGTTGTTCCAGAGCTCAGTGATTCTAAAGGGGAGGGTTGTCCCTAGTTTTCCAGCATGGGATATACCTTTTATAGAAGGGAAGGATAGTTTTAATTTTGGGGAGGATCTGGTGGAATTAGAATTTGAGGAATTCCAAGATAGTGGAATAACGGAAGGAAGGATGCCGTGTAGAATGTTGAAAGTTAGGCAGGCACATTTGAAGTGGACCCTGGAGATTACTGGGAGCCAGTGAAGCTTGGACAGGAGTGGTGAGACATGGTCAAATTTACTTTTTGCGAAAATAAGCTTAGCCGCGGCATTCTGAATCTGCTGAAGTCTATGGAGGCTTTTCTTAGTTAAGCTTAAGTGGATAGAGTTGCAATAGTCTAATCTGGAGAGGGCTGCTCCCTCCTCCTCAACCTCTATGCCCACCTTTCAAGGGTTCTATCCCTCTCCTCCTCTTAGGCTGGAAGGCCCTGCAGAGTACCGAGGTCTACATGTGCATGTGGATACACAGGGTCCTGTGTTGATTGCTCCCATCAGTGCTGCTGCCACCTTCATGCTTTGCATAAGTGGGGAGAGGGAGTGGAGTATAAGTGGATACAAGTTTGGGAATCAGTGAACTAAATTGTTGAATGTGGTCTGGCCCTCTAGGTTCCTTTGGAGTAAATCAGAACTGGCCTTTCCATATACTTTCATTTGCAACTATCTGGGGTTTTCACAACATCCTTCACAGCTATCATCTAACCCAGCCAACTACATCAACCATCATTGTCCAAGGACCACACCTTTCTTTGAAGCCTGATGTGCATGCAAATCTTGGTCATAGTTCATTGCCACAAGCCCTGTCTGGTTTAGAAGATCTTATACACAGCACCATTACTGAGCTGCCACACGATGCCCGCAAGCAGTTTTAAAACAGCACAAGAATGTCAGGATATCATAGATAATATCTGAACAGTACAATTAAACTGCTTGAATGATTCAACGTGTTCTTGAAAAAAAAAGTCTCCACAATGCAAATGGTCCTTATTAAATATATAGTTCTTTTCACCCTACAGAGGTAAAAGCAGTATCTTTATGGACAGTCATAACTCTTGTCAAATAAAAGATGTAGGACTCAAAAAAACTTTTTGCCTTTAATAAATTAAGATTGACAACTCTAACCCTTAGATTGCTTGGTCAGCCCCAGCACAAGAACCCAATCTGGTTCAATAAGAGCATCAAAAAGCCAGCAAGATTCAGATAATGTTGGTCAGACCACGATGATGTAATAGTTAAAAATTGTAAGGTGCCATCGACTCATCCTAGTGACTTGATGAATTACAGATCTAAAAAGAAATCAGTTTTGTGCTAATCACCTCCAGCATTATCCCCATGGTTGTTTTAAATATGTCCAGCTTTTTGATTGCAGGTTGCCTTCGTCTGGTTGCTTCAATCTTCCCAAACATGATGTCCTTCTCCAGTGATTGCCCTCTTGTGAAGGTGTGACCAAAACAAGACAGTCATAACTTCATAATTTGGGCCTCGAATGACATAGCTGGTGTAAGTCATTATTGTTTCTAAAAAACCCAAAGCACTATCAATTTAGCCATGTATTTCATCCATACAGAGGAAATTGACAGTAGTAAAAAGACACCTTAGTCTTCTAAAAAGTGTTAAGATGTTAACATGCAAATTAAGGTGCATTAACCATTACTACTAAAAGCTACCATAGTGGCATGACAGTATATGTGCTAATTCATATGCTGCTTTGTGTGCCCGATTCAGAGGGGGCAGTTAGAGAAGCGGAACCAAGTGCATTCCATTTGAACTGAAAGGCAGCATGACATCATCCTATGAACACAGTTTTTCCTTCAGGTATGAATGAGAATATTGAGTGGAATACTATCCTTTGATTTCCTTCCTGTGTTCGGGCGTTCATTGGATTCATTAGAGCTTTACGCTTTTGTTCTCACTTTGAAGTTTACTCATGAAAAGTTCCTGAAGGACTATTTCCAAAACTGAAGTTCAGTCGAACCGATTATGATCTTCTGAGCACCGGATTCTTTTGTTGAAAGCGTCTTTAGAAGGCCTTGCTTTTGCTGGCCTTCCTTGTGAGTTAAGTCTTTTTCATTGATTTTTTGGAAGTTATTCTGCTTTGTTGACTGTTAGTGTTTTACTGCAATAACTTTTTATATGATAATTTATCACTAAGTGTGTTTCCACTATTTATTTGAATTTCACTGCACACATGAAGACTCTATGACGGTGTGGTTTTTCGTTCACTTGACTTCTCACCAAATGATAATTATAAGTTATTTATTTGCAGTTTATACTACCCAGCTACAAAGCAGCACATTCTAGAACTATTGTTCATTATTATTATTGTGCTGTTCTAGCAAGTTTTGGCTTCTATTGTTTTGGCAATTCATATGTGAGCAGCATATTGCATTGGGGGTTGGAAATAGGCAGGTCATGGATGAAGAACAGGTGTGAACTATACAGCGTGGCGATTACACAGTAATTAACTCATGCTAAATTCCATTTGTGCAGCAGCACAAGCTGTGACCAAGTTCTAGGTAGATTAATGCATAAATCCATACATTAACTGTAGAGGATATGCTGGGCATGCCCCAAAATAGGAAATCCCAACAACCCCTGCTTCAGGGAATAGTGTCAGAGCTGCAGATAACAGATAAAAATGCCATTGCCGGCATTCCAAGAAGGTGGGGAAAGACCCATCTCCCAGAGAAAATACTTGGTTCCCAAATCTGCATCCAGAGTGCGGCCACACAGAGAAAGGGGACCCTGTCTGGCCCACTGGGAAAGCCGGGTCGTGAACGATCTCTAAGAAGGGTGATAGACCTCTAGCTCCGCCTATGGTAGATCTCCACCATTCCCATGCCTTCTTCAGAGGATGAAGAAGGGGCATCAAACGGGAACCTCTATCCCTGACTTGATGCTTCCCAGCAGGAACTCTCAGCCAGACTTATATGGTTCAATCAGCATAAGTCTCCAACTCCAGCTGAGTTTCAGTTGAGTCCACCATCAGGGAGGTTGAAGATATAAGTACTGAAATTACTTCTGATACAGTATGACCCCATCCCACGTGGGTTTCATTACCAACTGCTGGAACAATTCTCTTTGTAGAGAATCCAGGATCTCCCTACTTCTAGAAGACCCCACAATAGGGATATACCAATCAACATACGGCATGTTAAAATCACCTATTAGCAAGACTTCCCCTTTTTAAGAGATATTCTGAATGTCTACTATTAAATCGCTGTCCACTTCTTCCGTTTGTGAAGGAGGCCTATATATCATACCAATGTAAATATATGCATAATTCCCTCTTTCCAAATTGATCCACAGTGCCTCTTCCTTGCCCTGCAGATCCTGCAATTGTATGACTTTACTATGATCTTTAACATATAACACTACTCTCCCCCTCCTTTTCTTCCTACCCTGTCTTTCCTGAACAGATTATAGCCAGGTATAAGTACATCCCAGTCATGGTTCTCCGTGAACACAACTATACCAACTCATCTTCTTCCATCACAGTTTCTAGATTCAGAATCTTGATTCCCATACTCCGAATATTAGTATATACTGCTTTCAAGACATTGCCCCCTTTTTCCCATCCATGGTATTCAGTGATTTACATACCTGAGGGCTTATACTCACCTGGGGGATTTCAATTTTATGGGCTCTTTCATACACAAAGAATCAAACTAGCTGGGAAGAAATTCTCCACAAAATAGCACTTGGTTGCTCTTCCATGAAGGTTCCCGACAAAACATTCAAAGGCAAAGAAATAACACTAAAACCACAGGTGTCAAACTCAAGGCCTGCCTGGCTGTTTTATGCGGCCGTGGTGTGATGCATGTTTTCATTGCCGTCCCTGGTGTTATTTTCTGGCTGGCTCCTCCTCACTGCCACAGTGTACAAAAAGCAGCGTGGCGGTTCCTATGCGAGTACTGCGCCTGAACAGGAAGCCTTCTCCGACGTCAACGTCAGAGGTAATGCTTGCGGATGAGGCGCCGCTACCTGCGATTGTGCATACTGTGGAAGTAAGGAGGGAGCTGTCCAGAAGATAACACCGGGGGCGGCAATGAAAACACGCATCGCACCACGGCCACATAAAATGGGCCAGAAGGTAAGACACCCGCCAGAGGGTATCTGGTTGAGGCACAGCATGGAGGGAGGGAGACAAAGGTGGGGGGAATGATTTTAATTTCAATTTAGTGATTGAATTGTGTCAATTTTGAGAATTTACATCTGCACTGTTCAGGAAGAAATGCATAGGTTTCTTTTTCTCTGAGGTTGTACTGCATGCAGAGTTTTGAATCTTAGGCTTTCATTTGTATACATTAGTACTTTAAGTTTTCGGTCCCTTATTTGCATAGGGGTTATAATTTTGTGGTTAACCATTATGTGTTAAGATTATATTGTGTGTATATATGGAAAAAATGGTGTTACAATTAGTACTATTATGGGGGCGGGGTCTGGGATGGAGATTGGGCGGGGTCTGGCCCGCAACTTAGCCTGTATTTTGGATTTCGGCTCCTTAATATGAGTGAGTTCGACACCCCTGCTCTAAATGAAGATCAGACTTGTCTATGCACTCATTTTCTCAGTGGTCAATTTCAGATGTGAAAGCAAGACACTACAGAAAGAACACTGACTCATTTGAGCTTTGGTGTTGGGGAAGGATTTTAAGTCTATTCTGGAAGAGATCAAACCGGCTATGTCACTCGAAGCCCAAATGATGTTATCCTGTCTTATTTTGGTCACACTGTAAGAAGAGAAAAATCACTTAAGGAGGACATCATGTTCGGGAAGATCGAAGAGGACATCCTGCAATTAGATGGCTGAACATGTTGAAAACAACCATGGGGTGACACTGGAGGACCTTACCAAACTAACACAAAACTGATTTCTTTTTACATCTGTAATTCATCAAGTCGTTAGGCACCATTGAACATAAGTCGATGGCACCTAACACAATATTGACTGGGTAAATGTAATATCAGGGCATGCTAGGGAGGTAAAATTCCTTAATGAAAATCAAGGACTGTTTTACGGAGCAGCTGGCTCGTGAACCAAGAGGCAGCAAAACAATTCTAGACCTAGTTCTAGTGGAGCGCATGATTTGGTGTGGGAGGCAATGGTGCTGAGGCTGCTTTATAGTAGTGATCATAACATGATCAGATTTGATATAATCCCAGGAGTAAGTTCAATACAATAGCATTTATATATAAAAAGAAACTATATATATATACAGACATATATTCTAGCACCCGTTAATGTAACGGGCTAAAAGACTAGTATGTATATATATATATATATATATATATATATATATATATATATATATATATATATATATATATATATACATATACATATACATACATACACACTAGTCTTTTAGCCCGTTACATTAACGGGTGCTAGAATATATGTCTGTCTGTCTTTCTTTCTTTCTGTCTCTCTCTGGCCCCCTTTCTTTGTCTGTCTTTCTGTCTTTCCCTGCAACCTGTGCAGCAGCATTTCCCCCCACCGGTCCCCCTTCTCTTCCCGCGGTCTGGCCTTCTTCCTTTTTGTTCACCCCCCTGTCCATCAGCACCTCTTTCCTGCTCCCCCTGACCAGCAGTAGGACTACCTTCCTTTTTCTTCCCCCCCCCCTCCTTCTTATCCCTATGATACACTTACCTTGCTCTGCCCCTGATCAGAGGTTCCCTCCGCCGACAGCCGCCTCAAGGCCCACCCAGTTGCACCCATTGGGAAAGTTCCCTCTGCCGCATCCCGTACAGTAAAGTGCGTAACTTTTCATCCAAGCTTTTTATTGTGTCATCAGCAAACTCAACTCGGGGAGGGTCTTTCCCCGTCAAATTCAACTACATTACTTTCTTCATAGCCATCACTTAGGTCTTTTGCTGAAGCAGAATCTGCAGCAAAGTAACTATCACAGCTCTGCATTTGTGTCTGCTGGTTTTCTTGTACTGTAGATTCCTATGGGGGAGCTACTTGAGTTTGTGCCTGCACAGGCACAGTGACATGGAAAGGTTGCAGTGGGGTAGCTATCACCTGTGGAAGCTGGGCTTGGTATGGTGTGGATGAATAGGTGGTGGGTTGTGAAGGCAAAAATTGCTGGCTTGCCGGATTTTGTTGCAGAAGATGTTGCTGAAGCAGACAATCACTATCCTCCTTGCACTCCGGGTCCCTTAGTCCCTTGCCGCCTCCCACTTCCTGCGGTCCTGACAAACCTCTCGCCTCTAGCAGCAGCCGCAGCACTCTAAAGACGCTGCTTCGTGGTCTTCTATTGCCCTGATTTGCTCTGCCGCGTGTCTGATGATGTTATCAGGGACGCGGCAGAGCAAATCAGGGCAGTAGAAGGCCGCGAAGCAGCATGTTTAGAGTGCTGCGGCTGCTGCTAGAGGTGAGAGGTTTGTCGGGAAAGCGGGAAGGTAGGGCGGCAAGGGACTAAGGGTAGCGACCAGACTGCGTGAAGGGAGGGTCGGACGGGAGTTCGGGTGCGCCGGGGGGGGAAGGGTGCGACGACGACAATCTGTCTTACACGGAAAGGATCGGGATTTAAGGAAACACGTCCGCACAGCCAGCGACCGCTGTCTTTCCGCCTCTGCCGGCGGGGACCGCTGGGGCCTGGGTGTGGCGAGGAAGGGGGGGTCTTGTCTGAGCAGGCCCGACCGAATCCCAGGCCTGCTCTCCTTCCCATAAGTCAGCTGTGTAATTTTTTTTTTTTTTATTTGAAAGCCGCTGCCGCAGCCGGGGCCACACATGCGCACTCGTGTTTCCGCGACGGATCAGGGAACACGACTTTTGAGTGCGCATGCGCGGCCTAGCATTTTATTATATTAGATATAAAGAAGCTTAGAGGAGCAGCTGCAAAGATCAAAAATTTTGATCAGGGATAGATGTTATTCAAAAATACCAACCTGGAAGCCCAAACTAGATATATTCCATATATTAGAAAAGGAGGAAAGAATACCAAATGGCAGCCAGCATGGTTGGCAAGTGAGGTGAAAGAAGCTATTAGAGCTAAAAGAGAATCTTTCAGAAAGTGGAAGGAGGATCCAACTGAAAATAACAGCACAAAGAATGGCAAATCAAGTGCACTGATAAGGAGAGCAAAGAGACCTTGAAAAGAAGATTGTGGTGGAAGCAAAAACACACAGTATAAACTTTTTTAGGTATATTAAAAGCAAGATGCCAGGAAAACAATCATAGTAGCATAGTAAATGATGGCAGATAAGGACCTGAATGGTCCATCCAGTCTGCCCATTAGGTATTCTCATTAAAATCAGTTGGACATCTAGACAACTGAGGGGTGAAGAGTGCTTTGCTTCAGTCTTCACCAAGGAACATGTAGGAGAGTTATCGGTGCCAGAAATAGTACTCAAAGCCGATGAGCAAGAGAAAGTGAAACAAATCTCTAACACTGGAAGATGTAATTGGGGCAATTTTAGAAAATGAACAGTAACAAATCGCCTGCGCCTGATGGGATATATCCGAGAGTACTGATAATTGAAAAATTAACTTGCAGACGGACAACAGGAGGGTGGCCAGCTTAACGCCAATTTTTATAAAGGGTTCCAGAGGTGATCTAGAAAATTAGACAGCGAGTTTGAGGTCAGAGCCAGGCAAAATGATAGACTATTATAAACAACAAAAATGACAGAGCATGCACAAAGCCAACATGGATTTAGTCAAGGGAAATCTTGCCTCATCAATCTACTACCTTTCTTTGAAGGGATGAATGAACATGTGGATAAAGGTGAGCAAGATTTTCAAAAGGCATGTGATCAAGAACCTTATGAAAGATTTCTAAGGAAAACTAGAAAGTTATGGGATAGGAAGTATTTATTTATTTTCTCTACCATTTTCCCAGGAGAGCTCAGAGTGGATTACATTAATTTATTCAGGTACTCAAGCAATTTTCCCTGTCTGTCCTGGTGGACTCACAATCGATCTAATATACCCAGGGCAATGGGGGGGATTAAATGACTTGCCCAGGGTCACAAGGAGCAGCACGAGTTTGAGGCCACAACCCCAGGGTTGTGCACCACAGATTAAGAACTGGTTGAAAGATATAAAACAGAGTAAGGTAAGGTTAAATTGTCAATATTCTCAATGAAGAAGGGTAAATAGTGGGGCTCACTTCTCAAAGAACAAAGCAAAGAACTTAGCTTAGGCAGGGCTTCAATTATGTGCTGCAGGTGTAATGACTCTCCTGTTGTCTTTGCTGGGACCAGTGCTTTTTAACATATTTATCAATAACTACAGTAATGAGAATTAAATTTGCTGATGATACAAAGTTGATAAATTGGGAGACAAGGCTTCAAAATAGCAGATGACATTTAATAAACAATTACAAAGTGATGCATATGGGAAAGAGGAACCCAAACTATAGCTAGGATCCCAAGTATATAATATTGCAAAAGTCTAAGATACTTAAGATCAAGGATTGAACCAGCAGTCGAAAAGCGAAGAAATCAAAATAGTGTTTAATGGTACGAAGTTTCCATAAAGTGAAAAAACATTTTTTAACCTGAGTCAAGCTTCATTCCAAGATGACACCCAGGATTTTGATGGTAGAATTAATTGGGTGGTCTGACCCATTTAATCTCAAAGAGGTATTCGTGATCTTATTATTAGGGGTTGCCAAAAAGAACTTAGTTTTATCTGAATTCAGTTTTAATTTAGATTGTGTAGTCCATTCTTCTACCTTAGTAAGGACAGATGAGATGAACTGTTCTCTCTTGAGTCAGTGAGGTTATGGGAATAATAATTGTAATGTCATCCACGTATATATATGATTTCAATTTTAAATTGGATAACATATTTCCCAATGATGCCATATAGACATTGAAAAGTGAAGGGGAGAGTGAGGAGCCCTGTGGAACTCCACAGGGATTACACCAAGCCTGGGAGAAAGTTCCTTCACTGTAAACCCGTAAACCAATTTAGTACCTGTCCGGAAATGCCAATGGAATCAAGACATCTAAGCAAAGGCACTGCTCAGTTCGAACTGCAGTACCAATGCGTTTTTCCCAGGGAAAACAAATGGAAAAGATGATCAGTCATGGAAGCTAAAATTGTTTCAGTACTATGATTTGTACGAAAACCAGACTGAAAGTCATGGAGGATGTTGAACTTCTAAGTATTTCATGAGATCGATGCTAACCAGTCCTTCCATTAGTTTAAGAAAAAAATGGTATGTTGGCAATAGGTCTGTAGTTGGCAGTCAAGGAAACAAACTCCTTAGAATTTTTAAATAAGAGTCACAAGGATATGACCAAGTTCCGCCGGAAATTTGCCAGTACACATGCATAACGAAACCCAATTAAAGAGTTCAGCCTTGAAGGAGATAGGACAGTTATCCAATAGGCAATTGGATTTTACATATTTTGAATATAGCTTGAGGAACCGGTTCCAATCTGGATTTTCAAAATGATTCTAGATCATATCAACAGCTGAACTTTTTCCCAAAGGAATTAGAGTGATTGGTAAATCTGGGTTTGAACCTACAAGGGACTATTTCAAATTATGAATTTTTAAAGCAAAATAATCAGCTAAATTCATAGCAGAAGGTGGAAAATCTGTATTAGAACGTTTATGTAAATCAATATCAAACAAAGAGTTGACTAAATAGTAAAGAACTTTTCAGAATAAAGTAGGAGAATTAATTTTTTGAGAGTAATGTTTGCTTTTCTTTGATCATTCTTTAACCTTTAGTCGCCAAATAAGTCTGTCCTCATCTTTCCCTGATTTACACCATATTCTTTCCAATTTACATAAATTCTTGCTTTAAAACCATTAAATCAGTACCATACCAGCTGTCTGATAAACGTCGTCTTTTCCTGTGTTCTTTCAGAGGTGCAATATCATTTAAGACCTGATTGCTAAAGTTTTTCCATCCTAAAATGAAATGTGGATCAAAAACCATTAGATATTAAGCTATAATGCGTCCAAAATTCTACTGGGTTTAGTTGTCCTCTTGTGCAAATAGTTTTCTCTTTGAAATTGTTCCTTGATTTTGCTTTAAATTGTCTTTTAATCCAGCATAATTCAAAATTACATAAAAAAATGGTCCAACCAAGGAGTATTGATCCAAGTTTCATCTTTAAAACTTACAATGGGAGTAATTGAAACATTAGAAAGAAATGTGATCAAATCTAAGTGAACATAAGAACTGCCATCTCCGGATCAGACCTTCGGTCCATCAAGTCCGGCGATCCGCACACGCGGAGGCCCAGCCAGGTATACACCTGGTGTAATTTTAGTCACCCATATCCCTCTATGCCTCTCGTAAGGAGATGTGCATCTAGTTTGCTTTTAAAATGGAAATTATAAAAGGTTTAATAAATTAGGGGAGCCATTAGCATTGTTTTGTAATGAATAAACACCATTTGTTTAACATAAGTTAGTAAGGGAGGGGAAGGGGGAGGGATTCTATAATTGAAGAAAAAGCTTAAAAGTACCGTATTTTCACGCATATAACGCGCGCGTTATACGTGTTTTTACAAACCGTGCATAACCTTGCGCGGTATATGCGTGAGCGCGTTGTACAAAATTTTTTTTACATAGTTCCCCCCCCCCCCGACATCCGATTCACCCTCACCGCAGGACCGCTCGCACCCCCACCCCGAAGGACCGCTCGCACGCACTCTCACCTGCACCCGCACCCCCACCCTGAAGGACCGCTCGCACCCCCACAGCCTCCCGACCCCCCTCCCATCATGTAAAAGCTCCTACCGGTGTCCTGCTGCTTCCTCTTGGCGGTCCCGACACCCGACAGCCCTCTTGCCCCGCCGACTCCCCAACTCCCTGACAATATCGGGCCAGGAGGAAGCCCAAGTCCTCCTGGCCCTGGCGACCCCCCCCCCCATTAGTTGTTCGGGCCAGGAGGGAACCCAAACCCTCCTGGCCACGGCGACCCCCTACCCCCACCCCGCACTACATTACGGGCAGGAGGGATCCCAGGCCCTCCTGCCCTCGACGCAAACCCCCCTCCCCCCAACTACCGCCCCCCCAGCCAACCCGCGACCCTCCTGGCCGACCCCCCACGACACCCCCACCCCCCTTCCCCGTACCTTTGTGTAGTTGGACGGACAGACGGGAGTCAAACTCGCCTGTCCGGCAGGCAGCCAACAACGGAATGAGGCCGGATTGGCCCATCCGTCACAAAGCTCCGCCTACTGGTGGGGCCTAAGGCGCTTGGGCCTATCAGAATAGGCCCGGAAGCCTTAAGTCCCACCTGGGGGCGGGGCCTGAGGCACATGGGCCCAACCCGACCATGTGCCCAAGGCCCCGCCCCCAGGAGGGACCTAAGGCTCCCGGGCCTATTCTGATTGGCCTAGGCGCCTTAGACCCCACCAGTAGGCGGAGCTTTGGGACGGATGGGCCAATCCGGCCTCATTCCGTCGTTGGCTGCCTGCCGGACAGGCGGGTTTGGCTCCCGTCTGTCTGGCCAACTACACAAAGGTACGGGGAAGGGGGGTGGGGGTGTCGTGGGGGTCGGCCAGGGGGGTCACGGGTCGGCTGGAGGGGGCGGTCGGAGGTTCTTGGGGGGACGGTCGTTGGGGGGAGGGGGGTTTGTGTCGAGGGCAGGAGGGCCTGGGATCCCTCCTGCCCGTAATGTAGTGCGGGGTGGGGGTAGGGGGTCGCCGTGGCCAGGAGGGTTTGGGCTCCCTCCTGGCCCTAACAACTAGCGGGAGGGGGGGGGTCGCCAGGGCCAGGAGGACTTGGCCTCCCTCCTGGCCCGATATTGTCGGGGAGTTGGGGAGTCGGCGGGGCAAGAGGGCTTGGGCTCCCTTTTGCCCCGATCGTGTCGGAGAGTCGGGGGGGCAAGAGGGCTTGAGCTCCCTCTTACCCCGATCGTGTCGGGGAGTCGGGACCGCCAAGAGGAAGCAGCAGGACACCGGTAGGAGCTTCTACATGATGGGGGGGGTCGGGAGGCTGTGGGGGTGCGAGCGGTCCTTCGGGGTGGGGGTGCGGGTGAGCGGTCCTTCGGGGTGGGGGTGCGATCGGTCCTGCGGCGGGGGGGCATCAGGCTTTCAGGGTGGGGACAGGACTTCAAGGGGGAGAGGATAGTCGGGGCGGGCGAAAGGAGAGTCGGGGTGGGCGAAAGGAGAGTCAGGCAGCATGCGCGGTATACGGGTGTGCGCGGTATATAAAAATTTCTGTACATAAATTTGTGTTTTTCGCGCGTTTTACATGGGTGCGCGTTATCTACGTGAAAATACGGTAATAAGGAAAAAGGTTAAATGAATTAAGATAAAGAGTATTGAAAGAGAGGGTGGGGGAGGGGTATATATATATATATATATATATATATATATACACACAATTGTTATTATCTTGATGGATTTATCAAGTGTTGTTGTTGAACCTATGTATCATTTTTTATTGTACACTTGTTGAATGATTAAAAATGAATAAAGAATTTAAAAACAAAAACAAAAACCTAGAAGTGGTGACATTTCTGATGGGTTTTAGTTGGAGGTGGTTTGGAAAAACCCAATGATGTAATGAATGGAAAGTAGATCAGTTACATTGGAATTATCTTCCTATTCGAGGTGTATATTAACATCACCAGCTAAAAAACTGTAGGCACCAGCTACAGAGTTTACAAGAAGGAATTCATAGAATTCCTCTTTTGCTAGCTGCCATTTGTTAGGGGCATTATAGAATATCGTGACTATCAAATTATCTTTTACAATCCTCTTTAGTTATTTTACAAACTGAGAATTTCCATATCATTGGTTAATTTGCAATCTAACACTTGAATCTCAAAATGATCTCACAGAATTACTGCTAAGCCACCTCCTCTTTTTGAGTTTGATAAAGGGATAATTTTATAATCTGGAGGTAATAAATCACCTATGATATTATCTTGATCAAAGATTAGCCAAGTTTCAGTTAAAAGTAATATGTCCAGGTGGGTTTCTTCCAGCCAGTCTTTGACCAATTGTGCATTATTCCTGATCAAATGAATGTTCGGGTATGCTCCAGAAAGATTGTAATGTTCTAAAGGAGTCAAAGGCTCTGAATGTCCTACGTTCTTTAGGAATCGTTGTCTTTTGTGTGTTGGTCTTAAGGAATGGCAGGAGTTAACCACAGGGATTGGAAAAGGACCTGTTTCCATGCAAACATGAAGGAAATGAGAGGAGCGAGAAGATTTTTCAGATCTAGTGATTCTGTCCCATGTAAAATTCAAATGCTAAAGCTCTCGAACCCCAATTTCTCGTACCTAGCAAGTAAAGAAGGAGAAAGGCTAAAAACATTCCTGTGAAATCGGCCAGGTGAGCCCGAACAGGTGGCTGCACATTGGAGCTGAAGCTCTTTAAAGGGCTGAAGAAGGTGGATCTGAAGCAGAAAGGGACTGGGCTTCCTAAAGAAAATTCAATTTTGGAGCTGCTCTTTTTCTAGGTGTAGTGAGGGGGTGACTGGCCTCCCTTTCCCTCACTGTGCTTGGCAAACAGGCAGCGCGCTGAAACAGGCAGCAAGCTGAAACAAGGCCCTTTAAGGGCTGAGATGGCTGGCTCGAGAAAGAAGGGGCCGGGGCTTTTACAGTGTTACTAGTGTATGCAGGAATGCATAGTGCTAATAAATATTCAAGGACAATATCTCTCTATGTTAGCTTATCTTAAGAATCGATGCTATTGGTTACAGCAGTGGGCTAAGAACTAAGGAATACAGGGTTAAATTCCACTCCTGGTCTTTGTGATCTTAGTAATCCTCCCAATGCCTCATGTTTAGATTATAAGCTCCCCTGTAGCAGCTCTGCCAGCCAGCTGGCTCCACCAAGCTGAAGCCCATAGGCTAGTGCTTGGCATCATGGGGAGGGTGCGGGGTGAGGTGAGATGTCTTCCACATGGACTGAACCCTGCAAATTAATACTGGCCTCATGACTTTACTTTAGGGTTGCAGGTCATGCACTACAACAGTGGTCTCAAACATCTAACCCTTTGCAAAGCCACATTCTGGATTTGGAGGGCCTCAGGAAAAAACATTTAATGTCTTATTAAAGAAATGACAATTTTGCTTGAGGTAAAACTCTTTATAGTTTAAAAATCTTTCCTTTTGGCTAAGTCTTAATAATATTGTAATTTATAGCTAAAGAGACATATGATCAAGAAACTTTTATTTTACTTTTGTGATTATGATAAACATACCCAAGGCCTCAAAATAGGACCTGGCGGGCCGTGAGTTTGAGACCAGTGCACCACAACTTAGGGAAATTCTGCTGCACCAGTACAAACTGCAACATCTGCTAGAAAAGCCAACAAGATCCAGGCTGAATCACTACTTGTACCAGTGATGTCACTGGATGAGTCTGGCTTCCCTTCCTCCATCTGCTAGTAGGAGAATATAACCTGTTAGTGTGGTCTAGGACAGGGGTTGGCAATTCCGGTCCTCGAGAGCCGGAGCCAGGTCAGGTTTTCCAGATATCCACCATGAATATGTATGAGATGGATTTGCATGCACTGCCTCCTTGAGATGCAAATCTATCTCATGCATATTTATTGTGAATATCCTGTAAACCTGACCTGGCTGAGGACTGGAATTGCCTACCACTAGTCTAGAAGGATGAAAAGAAATTGTGTCTTCGTTTTTTTAGCCATCTCAATAGTATTTAAGTGTGATTTAAGTATATTAAATTTTTATTTCATTGTTAACCTACTGGCTTGTTTACCCGTCATTATTACACAGTTACACGAGGATCAGTTAAGAGACATGAAACAAGTGCCCATTCAGGGCAAGATAAACCAGTTTGGCAGTGTTTATGTCAGAGAAGCAAAGACCAAAAAGGAAGGCATTTCAGGCTTTCTCCACTAAGCAGTGCATTCTGTTCTACTATTCACTGCATTCATCATTTTCCCTAAAACATGTGCAGAAAAATGAACAATGCAAAAAGCATGTAAACTAGAGGTTGAATGCAACTAGAGAAAGAAAGCTAATTGCAAACATTCTGTGTCAAATACCTTGTGGTCCATCGGGGTTACCATATTCTTCCCAATTGTACTTAGAATCCTCATTTGTCAAACTAAGGAATAAAAACAACACTAATTTTCAATTAAGCAGGACAAACAAATTATACATGTTTTAAACATCCGTGAAAAAATAAATGTTTAAGACAGTAAGCCCTGTGATTTGGGAGCAAATAGAGCATGCTGCCTGGTGAAACATCTGTGCTAGATTCCCAAACCTGGCTTGATCTACTTATCACCAAAGAAATGGATCAGATTTCTTTGACAGTGTCTTCCTCTGGTAAAAAACATAAGGCTCTGGATCCTGCACCTGGATTATAAATATGTCATTATTATTACCTTTAGTAAACTTTCTCCACTAAGGTTCTCCACCTAAGCCAAATGGACCTGTAATTTCCAATTCTTTCTAATTTTATTAAGGAGGACAAATCTTAGAAATGCACTGAAGACATGACCACACCCTACACCCCCCAAGCCCCCCCCAGATCTCCCCCTGCCCCCACCAGGTACCTATTTCTCGCAGGCCAGACAGAGAGATGCTAACTCCCTCCAGCCAGCAGGCCCGCCTCTACTGAATGGTGGGTCTTCCACTTCCTGGTGCATCCTAGGATGCACAAGGGAGGGGCCTAAGGCCTTGATTGGCCCAGGTGCCTAAGGCCCCTCCCATAGGAGGGGTCTTAGGCGCTTGGGCTAACTGGAATCTTAGGCCTTCCTCTGAGTGCATTCTGGGATGCACTGGGAGTGGCCTAAGACTATCAAACACCTCACTGGCTTGGGTTCAATTACAGGATGGCAAAAGGGTCTTCAAAGCTTATAAATATACATAATAATTGTATATGTCCAGCTTTGGCTCATCTGATTGCCTCCTTATACAAGTGTAGCTTATTAGCTTACTGCTGTGTTGCTTACTGTCACTTTTCAAAAAAAGACTGAAAAGCAGCAAATATTTTCTTTTTTACTTATCCTTTTTATGCAGTGTCTTTAGCATGCCCCGACGGAACCCGTTTCTCCGACAAAGGCTGTTTCAAGGGTTCATAAAGGTGCTCTTTGTCGGCATCCTTACTCATTTGGGGCTAGAGTTAATCTGAAAAGTGACAGTAAGCAACACAGCAGTAAACTAATAAGCTACACTTGTATAAGGAGGCAATCAGATGAGCCAAAGCTGAACATTTACAATTATTATGTATATTTATAAGCTTTGAAGACCCTTTTGCCATCCTGTGATTGAACCCGAGCCAGTGAGATGTTTGATAGTTGTGGTTGTTCCAGTTTGCCTCACTCTTTCATCTTTTACATCGTTTTAGTGGCCTAAGGCTCCAATTGGCCAGATCCCTTCAGGCTCTCCATTATGTGGAGGTGGGTCTGCCGGCTGGAGGAAGTAAGCATCCTTCTGGCCAGCCTGCAAGAAATAGGTATGGGAGTTGAGGGTCTGGGTGGACATATCTTCAGGGGGAGTTCGGATAGGAGAGGGGGCATCCCTCCTGCTGATGATTTTCGGGGGTGGGGGGTGCTGGCAGGAGGGAGTGGGATTCCTTCCTGCTGGGGACATTCGGGAGAAGGGAGCGCGTGCTGGCAGGAGGGACTAGGCATCCCTTCTGCCAGCCGACTCGCAGCTTTGGAGGGGGAGGGAGTTCCTGCAATGGCTGCTGAGCTGATTAAGGCAGGCAAAGTCTCTTGCCGCGATCAGCTCAGTGGCAATGTAATTTTCTAACCAGCGCCTGTGACATGGTCAGCTAGGAATCGGGGTGGTTAGGTGGGGTTAGGCATCAGACAGACGTGATTCTATATAGGACCCCGGTGTATGATTCTTAGCAGCCACTTAGGCAGCTCCTTACTCTCTGAATCCTGCATATCATAAGATGGTTTAGGTAGGCTGGCGTGAGCTTCGACGTCAGCTCCAGTAGTTGGAACCTAAGGACAATACTTCTGCCTATGTCCCAGAAATGTCAACGAAAGAAAATGTAATCATGAATTAATAATGCGTGCGACTGTTGGGCAGACTGGATGGACCTTTCAGGTCTTTATCTGCCATCGTTTATTGTGTTACTGTGAACCCTTCCCTTACAGGATCTTACCGCATGTAAGTTTTAAATGGATGCCTAACAGGGGTCTGTAGGGATCAGACAGTAGTGCTCACACTTGGAATTGCTAGGCTAAAAGATGCTGGGAACCAATATGTGGAAAGTGATGAGGAGAAAGCAAATGTGCTAAACAAATACTTCTGTTCTGTGTTCACAGATGAAAATCCTGGAGAAGGACCGAGATTGTCTAGAAAGTTACACGAGAAAATGGAGTAGATTCTGCGCCGTTCACGGAGGAGGCTGTTTATGAGCAACTTGAAAAACTGAAGGTGGACAAAGCGATGGGACCAGACGGGATCCATCCCAGGATACTAAGGGAGCTCAGAGAGGTTCTGGCGAGTCCTATTAAAGACTTGTTCAACAAATCTCTGGAGACGGGAGTGATTCCTGGGGATTGGAGGAGAGCGGATGTGGTCCCTATTCATAAAAGTGGTCACAGGGATGAAGCAGGAAACTACAGGCCGGTGAGCCTCACTTCAGTTGTTGGAAAAATAATGGAAGTGTTGCTGAAAGAAAGGATAGTGTACTTCCTTGAATCTAATGGGTTACAGGATCCGAGGCAACATGGCTTTACAAAAGGTAAATCGTGCCAAACAAACCTGATTGAATTTTTTGATTGGGTGACCAGAGAGCTGGATCGAGGACATATGTTAGATGTAATTTACTTGGATTTCAGCAACGCCTTTGATACAGTTCCTCATAGGAGGCTGTTGAACAAACTTGAAGGGCTGAAGTTAGGACCCAAAGTGGTGAACTGGGTCAGAAACTGGCTGTTGGACAGACGCCAGAGGGTGGTGGTTAATGGAAGTCGCTCGAAGGAAGGAAAGGTGAGTAGTAGAGTCCCTTAGGGATCGGTGCTGGGGCCAATCCTGTTCAATAGGTTTGTGAGTGACATTGCTGAAGGGTTAGAAGGAAAAGTGTGCCTTTTTGCAGATGATACCAAGATTTGTAACAGAGTAGACACCGAAGAGGGAGTGGAAAATATGAAAAAGGATCTGCAAAAGTTAGAGGAATGGTCTAATGCCTGGCAACTAAAATTCAATGCAAAGAAATGCAGAGTAATGCATTTGGGGATTAATAATAGGAAGGAACCGTATATGCTGGGAGGAGAGAAGCTGATATGCACGAATGGGGAGAGGGACCTTGGGGTGATAGTGTCTGAGGATCTAAAGGTGAAAAAACAGTGTGACAAGGCAGTGGCTGCTGCCAGAAGGATGCTGGGCTGTATAAAGAGAGGCGTAGTCAGTAGAAGGAAGAAGGTGTTGATGCCCCTGTACAGGTCATTGGTGAGGCCCCACTTGGAGTATTGTGTTCAGTTTTGGAGACCGTATCTGGCGAAAGACATAAGAAGACTTGAGGCGGTCCAGAGGAGAGCGACGAAAATGATAGGAGGCTTGCGCCAGAAGACGTATGAGGGGAGACTGGAAGCCCTGAATATGTATACCCTAGAGGAAAGGAGAGACAGGGGAGATATGATTCAGACGTTCAAATACTTGAAGGGTATTAACGTAGAACAAAATCTTTTCCAGAGAAAGGAAAATGGTAAAACCAGAGGACATAATTTGAGGTTGAGGGGTGGTAGTTTCAGGGGCAATGTTAGGAAATTCTACTTTACGGAGAGGGTGGTGGATGCCTGGAATGCGCTCCCGAGAGAGGTGGTGGAGAGTAAAACTGTGACTGAGTTCAAAGAAGCGTGGGATGAACACAAAGAGTCTAGAATCAAAAAATAAGATTAAATATTGAACTAAGGCCAGTACTGGGCAGACTTGAATGGTTTGTGTCTGTATATGGCCGTTTGGTGGAGGATGGGCTGGGGAGGGCTTCAATGGCTGGGAGGGTATAGATGGGCTGGTGTAAGTCTTAACAGAGATTTCGGCAGTTGGAACCCAAGCACAGTACCGGGTAAAGCTTTGGATTCTTGCCCAGAAATAGCTAAGAAGAAAAAATTAAAAAATTTAAATTGAATCAGGTTGGGTAGACTGGATGGACCATTCGGGTCTTTATCTGCCGTCATTTACTATGTTACTATGTCATCAGATCTGCAAGAATCGGAGATAAATAGGTCACAGAAAATAAAGACTAGTAATGTGCTAAAGTGAAATTTGGAAAAAGTTTGGAGGTGAGAAAAAAACAGCTGAGACACGGTTTCCTTTTCAACCTTGCCACCACTGCTCAAAAACAGTACCGGGAAAGATGGTAGAGGCGCTGATAAAGGACCGCATCATTGAGCACCTTGACGGACACAATCTGATGAGGACCAGCCAGCATGGCTTCAGCAGAGAAAAATCTTGCTTGACGAACTTGCTGCACTTCTTCGAGAGAGTAAACAGATGGATAGACAAGGGTGACCCGGTCAGCATTGTATATCTGGATTTTCAGAAGACTTTCAACAAGGTTCCGTATGAACAACTACTTTTAAAAATTGCGAGCCATGGAATAGAGGGTGAAATACTCACGTGGATTAAAAATTGGCTGGCGGATAGGAAAGAGTGGGAGTAAATGGACAATACTCGGACTGGAAAAGCATCAGTGGAGTGCCGCAGGGTTCAGTGCTTGGACCCGTGCTCTTCAACATATTTATAAACGATCTGGAAATTGGTACGAGTGAGGTGATTAAATTTGCAGACAATACAAAGTTATTCAGAGCAGTGAAGACGCAGGAGGATTACGAACATCTGCAACATGACAAACACACTCGAGAAATGGGCTGCAACATGGCAGATGAGGTTCAACGTGGATAAGTGTAAAATGATGCATGTCGGTAACAAAAATCTTATACACGAATATAGGAAGTCCGGGGCGGTACTTGGAGAGACTTCTCTGGGAAAGTGACTTGGGAGTACTGATTGACAAGTCAATGAAGCCATCCGCACAATGCTTGGCAGCGGCGAAAAGGGCAAAAAGAATGCTAGGAATGATTAAGAAGGGGATCACGAACAGATCGGAGAAGGTTATCATGCCGCTGAACTGGACCATGGTGTGCCGTCACCTGGAATACTGCGTCCAGCACTGGTTGCCGTACATGAAGAAGGATACGGTACTACTCGAAAGGGTCCAGAGAAGAATGACTAAAATGGTAAGGGGCTGGAGGAGTTGCCATACAGTGAGAGATTAGAGAAACTGGGCCTCGTCTCCCTTGAAAAGAGGAGACAGAGGGGACGTGATAGAAACATTCAAGATACTGAAGGGAATAGACTTAGTAGAGAAAGACAGGTTGTTCACCCTCTCCAAGGTAGAGAGAACGAGAGGGCACTCTCTAAAGTTAAAAGGGGATAGATTCCATACAAACATAAGGAAGTTCTTCTTCACCCAGAGAGTGGTGGAAAACTGGAACGCTATTCCGGAGGCTGTTTATAGGGGAAACAGCCTCCAGGGATTTAAGACAAAGTTGGACGGGTTCCTGTTGAACCAGAACGTATGCAGGTAGGGCTGGTCTCTGACCTGGGGGGGTCACAGCGGGAGTGGACTGCTGGGCACGATGGACCACTGGTCTGACCCAGCAGCGGCAAATTCTTATGTTCTTACTACATTTCTCTAGCTGAAGTGCCAGGCTTTTTAATAAACAGTCAACAATATCAGATATGGTAAATACTTTTCTAAATTCTTGTACAGTCTGAAACAGTGTTACTTACGCTTCATAGGCCTTGGCAATTCTCATGAACGTAACTTCATCGCCTCCTTTATCAGGGTGGAATTTCAGAGAAAGTAGACGATATTGCTTTTTAATTTCTGAAACAGTTGCGCCCTTAAAAGAAAAAGTATTGTTTTAACTGTCTCAAATACACCATAAAAGAGAAGAGTTTTCAAGAGAGAAAACAAAATGTTTCTGTATATATCAAAAAAGCTCAAACTATGCCATGTGTCATCTTGCTAAAAAAAATAATTAAAAAAAGCCTTTGGGTTCGTGAAGGTGATATATTTCTCGATACTAGAAAAGAAAGAGGGTGTGACCCTAAGTCAACATTTTTGGCAGCTGTTAAATTAACATCTGGAATGTGAAACTTGATCATGAAGCACTAGCTTTATTCATTTTGACAGTAGAATGAGCAGTGGGTTAATCCTACCTTAATGAAAAGCTAGAAGGCTATAAGATTTGCTGGAAAGGAATTTGTTTATTTATTTCGAGTTCTCAAAAAACATGACAAGAAGCAATACATAACAGTGATTTAACCAGTTCCCCTTCCTCCCCAACAACTATTAATGTCAACAAGTTAAGTTGTACAGTAACTCTTCAGTACAAGGCCAAGTCAATGCAATCCCAAGAACTCCCCACCCCTGGAGATTGGTAGACATGTGAAAGGTAAGTTAAACATTACTCAGTGGAACTCTATCTATTTTGTTGGAAAGGAATTTGAAGTTATCCAGAGGTATGGAAAGGACACCACAATATTGCAGATTTACAGAATTACCAAAATTGGAAGATTAGTAACATAGTAAATGAATGGTCTATCCAGTCTGTCCAAACATACACTCTATAATTTAATGACTTAAATTGTTTTTTTCTTAGATATTTCTGGGCCAAAAACCCAGATATTGTGCATCTACTGGAGTTTCCGTCGAAGCTCATTCCAGCTCATCTATCCCAGCCCATCCTCAACTGAATGGCCATATATGTGACCCAGACCATGGAAGTTTGCCCAGTACTGGCCTTAGTTCTTCATTATATACCATTATTTTCTGATTAGAGATCATCTGTGTTCATCCCACACTCTTATCTTGATAATCTTATTTCCAGTAGAAAAAGCACACGTGTCCTAAATCTGCGAGTAGTGCATCTTTACCTGTGAAAAATGCAGAAGGCATCATATCAATTTTCAACTGCACCTCCCTGCATCACCGGACACTGCCCTCTACTCAGTTTGTACCAAAACAGAGATAACTCCTGGGGGAAAAAAAACCAAAAACCCCACCAAAAATGAAACGAGGGGCACGGGGAACTCCCCAATCACATAATTTTGCTCTGCAAGCAAACACAACTCATTAACAAATGAAATACAGCATCAACAAGTTGGAACAAAAACAGCCACCTGAGTGCAACCAGCACCAACATTTGTTTGGCTCTGACCTTGGCATGAGCACATAAGCACATAAGCAATGCCTCTGCCGGGTCAGACCTGAGGTCCATCGTGCCCAGCAGTCCGCTCACGCGGCGGCCCAATAGGTCCAGAACCTGCGTAGTAATCCTCTATCTATACCCCTCTATCCCCTTTTCCAACAGGAAATTGTCCAATCCTTTCTTAAACCCCAGTACCGTACTCTGTCCTATTACGTCCTCTGGAAGCGCATTCCAGGTGTCCACCACCCGCTGAGTAAAGAAAAACTTCCTAGCATTTGTTTTGAATCTATCCCCTTCCAATTTTTCCGAATGCCCTTTTGTTTGAAAATTTGAAGAATCTATCTCTCTCCACTTTCTCTATGCCCTTCATGATCTTGGAGGTCTCATGAATGTCTCCTCTGAGTCTCCGCTTTTCCAGGGAGAAGAGCTCCAGCCTCTCCAATCTTTCAGTGTATGAAAGGTTTTCCATGCCCTTAATCATTCGTGTCGCTCTCCTCTGGACCCTCTCAAGTATTGCCATATCCTTCTTAAGGTACGGTGACCAATACTGAACACAGTACTCCAGGTGCGGGCACACCATTGCCCGATACAACGGCAGGATGACTTCTTTCGTTCTGGTCGTAATACCATTTTTAATAATACCCAACATTCTGTTCGCCTTCTTCGCGGCTGCTGCGCATTGCGCCGTTGACTTCATTGTTGTATCCACCAGTACACCCAAATCTCTTTCAAGGTTACTTCCCTCTAATACTAATCCCCCCATTTGGTAACTGAACATCGGGTTCTTTCTCCCTATATGCATGACCTTGCATTTCCCTACATTGAATTTCATCTGCCATTTATTTGCCCACTCCTCCAGTTTGCTTAGGTCTCTTTGTAGGGTCTCACACTCTTCCGTAGTTCTGACCCTTCTACAGAGTTTAGTGTCATCCGCAAATTTTATAACTTCACATTTCGTCCCCGTTTCCAGGTCATTAATAAATACATTGAACAGCAGCGGTCCAAGTACAGACCCCTGCGGAACTCCACTCGTGACTTTTCTCCAGCCCGAGTAGTGACCCTTCACTCCAACCCTCTGTCTCCTGCCTGTCAACCAGTGTTTGACCCATCTGTGTACGTCCCCTTCCACAGTACCTGGAAACATCAGGGTGAGGTCAATGCGCCTCGCCAAACAAGCTCAAAAACAGGAGTGACCAGCCACCTGAACCTAAACTAAACTAAAACTTAACCTTCAATCAAAGGAAGCTCGACGCGGTTAACAATAAATTTTTAAAAATTAAGTAAACTGAAATACAAGAGAGTTCGTTTTCAAAATGTTTAGCGAACCTGACCCCCAAGCCCTTTTCTAGCCCTTCTTGAAGAAAAGATAGAGTCAATTAGGTCTCTGTTATCCACAATCCTATCTGTTGCTCCAAACACCAGTGTTGAAATAATTTCCAGACTTTCACATAAGTCACCAGCTGCTGTTTTCTTAGAGCAAAAGAGTGTTGCAATAACCACTTCAGAGTATCCATTTTGCATTAAGGCCACACGCTCAAGAGCCATGACATAAGCTAAGGTGACTGGACCCTGCGAGAACAGCGTTGGATGGAAAAGGAGTCTCAGACTCTGGTCTCTTTGCAGCAAAACTAGGTAAGCGTACCATGGTTGACACGGCCAATCAGGAGCCATGAGGATTACCAGTCCTCAATATGTCACTGAATGATACAGCCTATCACTGGCCAAGGAGGGAACACATACAATAGATCCCCAGTGGGCCAAGATTGTAACTAGAGCGTCCACACCAGCGCTTCCCCGCTCGCACCTTCGATTAATGACCTTCCAGAAAATGCTGAAGACATCTCTTAAATTGAACAGTGCTAACGGACAACCTCCTCCTAGCTCCCCTTCCTTATCTTTCTCTCCACCCACTCTCCTGTTCCCTGCTCTCCTTTTTTTAAACTGCTTGCTCCCCTCCTGCTCCCCCATCTCTACCCTCCTCTTCCCTTTCCTCTCTACGTCCTTACTTTTCTTCTTCGAATGCCTATAATTTTATTGTCCTGTAACTTTACTGTGAATATCAATTGTAACCGGTTCTGACCTCCCAGGAGAACGGGATAGAAATCTAAACAAATAAATTAAATTTTGCAGTCTTATGTAAAGATTTCATTAGCCTATTTATTGCTTTATACAAGGCATCAGCCATATAATCCAAGCTATGAAGCTCCACAGTGTCAGGATCATGGCATGTCCGAGCCATGAAGAGGCCAATGCTGTCTGAACAGTAGCAGCCGCCAAATCAACCAGACACTTAAGAACAAAATCCACACTGGGGAGAGAAGTGCACTTGGTGACCTGTGCCACCGAGGAATAATCCTTTGAGGAAAAAGCGCTTGTTAAAAGGCATCCACCAGGGAATAAAGCCACTCCATAGGGTGAGCACAGCGTAAGGGACCTTCAGGAGTCTCTTCAATATCCTTATGAATCCAAACGAGGTCAGGATGATCAAGAAAAGAGGCAGACTATGACCTCCGGTCACTCATGAGGGAACATTCTGCAGTGACAGGCAGCTCAGACTGAAGCGATTCAGAGATCAAATCCACTATAAGCGTGTGCTTGAAAAATCTGCGCATAGTGGGATCCTCCCCCAAATCCGTAGCGATACAGATTCTGGAGAACTGCCATATCTGCCACAGCTGTGGCCGCCCCCTCCTGCGAAAACAGAAGTATGTGGTCCATGGCAGACAACCGTCTGACATCAGAGGAAAGGCTTCTGGGTCAGCCGCAGGCTGCGTGCAGGATACGCTGCTCACAGCTTTGCGAGGAGATAGGAGGAGGCAGACGGCCAGCAGAGGTAAACACCTGCAGGAGGGAGGAAAGATGGGAGTGAGACATGAATTTGGGACACAGAACGGAGGGAAGGACAATGAGGGGCATGTTGGGACATGGAAGGAAGGAGGGTCACATTGGCACAGGAAGGGAAAGGCGGGACCCCAGTTCATAAGTATGAGTTTGATGTAAATCGGACATTCTTAACCCGGGGACTGCCTGTAACTGAATATGGTCAGTGATAAAGTGGAAAAGTATCCTCCCAAGAATCGAGTAGCCTTGCAAGGTACAAATTAAAAAGAGTACAGCCTGCAAAACCCCAGATCTTAGCATGCCCTTTGATGACAATTGATTTTTCCAAGACACAATAGGACACAAACCAATGTAATACTGAAAATCCAACTCCAGCATCTATAAGTGTAGTCAAAAACTCATAATGTGAAACTGTATCAAATGCTAGTGATGAGAGAGGGAGAGAGGGGGGGGGGCGCTAGGGAGGGGATCCAGGGTGCGAGTGAGAGCGAGGTGGGATTTAGAGGGAGATAGAGGAGGCTGGAGGCTGAATTTGGAGTGAGTGGGAACAGAGGAGTCTGGAACAGGCAGGAAGGAATTTCAGCCTTTAGGATGAGAGAATTACTGTATTTTCTCGCATGTACCGCGCACACCCTTGCGCGTTATACAAAATTTTTTTTACATAGTCCCCCCCCCCCCCCCCCCTGCAGGACCACTCGCACCACCACCCCGAATGACCGCTCGCACGCACCCGCACCCCCACCCTGAAGGACCGCTCGCACCCCCACAGCCTCCCAACCCCCCCCCAATCATGTAGAAGCTCCTACCTGTGTCCTGCTGCTTCCTCTTGGCGGTCCCGACATCCGACACGATCGGGGTAAGAGGGAGCTCAAGCCCTCTTGCCCCAACCAACCGCGGCACCCCCGACACGATCTGGGCAAAAGGGAGCCTAAGCCCTCTTGCCCCGCCGACTCCCCAACTCCCTGACAATATCGGGCCAGGAGGGAGCCCAAGTCAGATCGCATACATCAGAGGGAACGTGCTACTGAGGTGCAGAGTAGCCTGTGAGTTTTGCTACAGCTGGCCGTGAACCTCAGGAGGCTGCTTTGAAGAGGAGCCATGGCGTCGGCAGCGGTTGGTGAGCGAGGGCGGGAGGGGAGAGTCGCCGGCATGTTCCCTGCCTCCGTGTTCAAAAATGGAATTCGGCATGGAGGGAAACAGCACAGCGGCAGCAATCACAAAATCCTAAGTGCGCATGCGCGCTTAGGGTTTTATTACAGAGGATGATTGTAAAACTGTAAGATTTCTGCCAACAATCAGCATTATCAGGTTGTACAAGTCCACTGGGGTTTACAATTCAGGCAGGAATGTTGTCAAGAGTGGGACTGGAGCACAAAGCATGTTATAATCACAGTATTATTTCCATGTACTTAACAGGGGAGGGGGATATCAATCCCTGCTAGGTGTAAGTGCAACTGTAGGAGGAAAAGCAAAGGGTGAAGTCTTGGATTTGGTGCTAACTTCAACAACATCTAATACTAATAACTTACGGAGCATATTGAGAACCATGTTTGAAGAAACACGTAAGCGAGGATCCTTTTTGCCCTGGAGCAGCTTTGTTAGCAAAACACTGGCCATCATTGTTTTGAACCGTCTAAAACTTCTTAAGAGGAGTTGCAGAATCATTGAACTTCATACTAATTGCTGAATAAAGATAAGTGTGAACTATTTTTCACGTCTATAAGCTATTTGATTATTCCACAGCACTTCAGATTCATTCTAGGAGGATTTTTATGCCGATGAGGAGGTGCATAGAAGGCTAGAGGGAACAGTTGAGTCCCAAGCTGTACCCCGAGTCTTTTTCCTCCTAGTTATATTTGCCACCTAGCAGTGACTGATATTCAGTAACCATATACAGTCAAACCTCAGTTTGCGAGTAACGCGATTTGCGTGTGTTTTGAAAGACGAGCAAAACATTCCTGCAAATCGTGCTTCGCAAACTGAGCGTTGACTCGATTTGCGAGGCCCCTCCCCCCCCGGCGATCTGGCATCCCCCGCCCACGCACCCAAACACAATCCCTTACCCCGATCTGGCACCAGCACCAACGCACAGGACGTGCTGGTGCCTGAAGATCCTCCCTCTTGCCTAGGCTGGGCCTTGAGCATCTGCACATACTCAAGTCCTTCTGGTTCTCGCTCTCCCCGAGAATCTCAGAAACAGCAAGAACCAGAAGGCCTTGAACATTCACAGATGCTCAAGGCCCAGCCCAGGCAAGAGGGAGGATCTTCGGGCACCAGCATGTCCTGTGCATTGGTGCTGGTTCAGGTGCCAGATCGGGATAAGGGATTGTGCTTGGGTGGGTGGGGGATGCCGGATCATTGGGGGGGGGGGGGGGGGGGGGGGGCGGCGCTGGTGGCTTCGGGGGGGGGGGTAAGGTAGAGCAATACCAGTGGCCTCAGGGGTGGGGTAAGGTAGAGCAGCACCGGTGGATTCTGTTTTTTTTGGGGGGGGAACAAATCAAGCTAGTTTCCCTTACTTCCTATGGGGAAACTCCCTTTGATGAATGAGCAATTTGGTTTACAAGCATGCTTCTGGAACGAATTATACTCGTAAACCAAGTACTCTTAAACTTTAGCATGATTTTGGTTGGTTTCTATTTTGAGTTTTGATTGCTGCCCCAGCCAATTTTGTAAGAACTTACCGGATCCAAACCTAAAACTTCATAAGGATTGTATTCTTGATATTCTCTTTCGGTTTTGGAGACTTTGTATGCAAGGAACAAAAACAATGCCCAGCCAGCAAGAAGAGTTACTTTCCTTTCAAAAAAACAAAACAAAAAAAGTTCATCATTTCAAAATACATAACAGAGCAACCATTATACATTTATTGTCTGAATCTCTTTTCTCTAAAAAGACTGCATGGGAACCAAAGGGCTAGCTAAACAACACACAGTTAGCTCACTTGGTGGAAAGAACAGGGCCCAGTACTTAATCCACTCGGTACGTTCTCAGTATTCCCCTGGATCAAACAAACATCCTTTCAACTTTGCCAAAAATACAAATTAGGAGATAGGTACTGGTGTTATTATGTGTCTAACTGGCCAAATAACTTATTCAGCCAAAGCTGAAATGCAGCAGCGTTTTCATGCAAGAGGAGTCGAGACTAATTTCACTGTGGAAAAATGGGTCTTGTGAGTTAAACAAGTTCACAAGAGACAGGCAACCATCCTTCTCTCTTCAATTAAACATAAAAGGAGTTATGTATTGATCACTGTAGGAGAAAAAAAAATGGTGACAATCTTAGTTGACATTTTCTTGAATTATCATCAGTGAGACGGTAAAGCACAGTTACTTACCGTAACAGGTGTTATCCAGGGACAGCAGGCAGATATTCTTGACTGATGGGTGACGGCACCGACGGAGCCCCGGTACGGACAATTTTAGAGTGATTGCACTCTAAGAACTTTTTAGAAAGTTCTAGCTCGGCCGCACCGCGCACGCGCGAGTGCCTTCCCGCCCGACAGAGGCGCGCGGTCCCTCAGTTAGTATAAGCCAGCTAAGAAGCCAACCCGGGGAGGTGGGTGGGACGCAAGAATATCTGCCTGCTGTCCCTGGATAACACCTGTTACGGTAAGTAACTGTGCTTTATCCCAGGACAAGCAGGCAGCATATTCTTGACTGATGGGTGACCTCTAAGCTAACAAAAAGAGGGATGGAGGGAAGGTTGGCCATTAAGAAAACAAATTTTGTAAAACAGATTGGCCGAAGTGACCATCCCTTCTGGAGAATGCATCCAGACAATAATGAGATGTAAAAGTGTGAACTGAGGACCAAGTAGCAGCTTTGCAGATTTCCTCAATAGGAGTGGAACGGAGGAAAGCTACAGATGCTGCCATTGCTCTGACTCTATGGGCCGTGACAGAACCTTCCAGTGTCAGTCCGGTCTGAGCATAACAGAATGAGATGCACGCTGCTAGCCAATTAGACAACGTACGTTTAGAAACAGGACGTCCCAATTTATTCGGATCAAAGGATAGAAAGAGTTGGGGAACTGATCTGTGGGGTTTCGTACGCTCCAGATAGTAAGCAAGAGCCCTTTTACAATCCAAAGTATGCAGAGCTTGTTCCCCAGAATGAGAATGAGGTTTTGGAAAGAAAACCGGTAGAACAATGGATTGGTTGAGATGAAATTCAGAAACAACCTTGGGGAGAAACTTTGGATGTGTACGCAGAACCACCTTGTCATGATGAAAGACCGTAAAAGGTGGATCTGCAACCAGTGCATGAAGCTCACTGACTCTCCTGGCAGAGGTAAGAGCAATAAGGAAAAGTACCTTCCAAGTGAGAAATTTGAAAGGAGAAGTAGCTAAAGGTTCAAATGGAGGCTTCATTAAAGCTGAAAGAACCACATTGAGATCCCAGATAACCGGAGGGGCTTTAAGAGGTGGTTTCACATTGAAAAGCCCACGCATGAACCTGGATACCAGGGGATGAGCTGAAAGAAGTTTTCCATGGACTGGCTCATGAAAAGCTGCAATGGCACTGAGGTGGACCCTGATGGAAGAGGACTTCAGGCCAGAATCAGATAAAGAAAGAAGATAATCCAACAACGTCTCCACCGCTAGGGAAGTGGGATCAAGATGATGAAGAAGACACCAGGAAGAAAACCTCGTCCACTTTTGATGGTAACATTGTAGAGTGGCTGGTTTCCTGGAGGCATCCAGAATGGAACGAACGGGCTGAGATAAAAGAGTATCAGTCGAGTTCAGCCCGAGAGATACCAAGCCATCAGGTGTAGAGACTGGAGGTTGGGATGCAGAAGTGTTCCCTGCTGTTGCGTAAGCAGCGAAGGAAACAGAGGAAGAAGAAAAGGTTCCCTGGAACTGAGTTGAAGTAGAAGGGAGAACCAATGTTGCCTGGGCCACCTCGGAGCAATCAGAATCATGGTGGCTCGTTCCCTCTTGAGCTTGAACAAGGTTCTCAACATGAGAGGCAGAGGAGGGAAGGCGTACAGGAACTGATTCGACCAGTTGAGGAGAAAAGCATTGTTAGACGGTGTGGAGAGTAAAGTCTGGAGCAGAACAGGGGCAGCTGATGATTGTGAGGAGCTGCAAAGAGGTCTATCTGAGGAGTGCCCCATTGGTCGAAGATAGACTGTAGAGTTACAGGATCGAGTGTCCACTCGTGAGGTTGGAGAATTCTGCTGAGTTTGTCCGCTAAGGAATTCTGTTTCCCCTGAATGTATATAGCTTTCAGGAAGAGATGGTGATCTATGGCCCAAGTCCATATCTTCTGGGCTTCCTGGCATAAAAGGCGAGAGCCTGTCCCACCCTGTTTGTTGATGTAGTACATCGCAACTTGATTGTCTGTGCACAACAGAAGGACCTGAGGAAAGAGAAGGTGTTGGAAGGCCTTGAGGGCGTAAAACATCGCTCTGAGTTCCAGGAAATTGATTTGATGTTTCCTCTCCTGGGCTGACCAAAGACCTTGAGTCTGGAACTCGTTCAAGTGAGCTCCCCATGCATACAGAGAGGCGTCGGTGGTGATGACTAGTTGATGAGGAGGCTGATGGAACAGAAGACCTCTGGATAGATTTGAGGATACCAACCACCATTGCAGAGACTGACGAAGAGATGATGTCACAGATATGTGTCGTGAGCAAGGGTCCGACGCTTGGGACCACTGGGTCGCAAGGGTCCATTGAGGAGTGCGCAGGTGAAGACGGGCATGAGGTGTGACATGAACTGTGGATGCCATGTGTCCCAAGAGCACCATCATTTGCCTTGCTGAGATGGACGGCAGAGGAAGTACCTGGTGACATAGAGACTGAAGGGTCTGAAGACGATTGGATGGCAGAAAAGCTCTCATGAGGAGTGTATCTAGGATCGCTCCAATGAATTGAAGTCTCTGAGTGGGAATGATATGGGATTTGGGTAGATTGATCTCGAATCCCAGAAGTTGTAGAAACTGGATGGTTTGGTTGGTGGCCAGAAGGACCGCTTGGGCAGAAGTGTCTTTGATCAACCAATCGTCCAGGTAAGGAAATACATGCAGGTGGTGAGAGCGTAGAAAAGCCGCCACCACAATGAGACATTTGGTGAATACCCTTGGAGATGAGGCAAGACCGAAGGGCAGCACCTTGTACTGGTAATGACAATGATTGATCATGAATCGGAGATATGGTCTTGAGGTTACATTGATCGGTATGTGAGTGTAAGCCTCTTTGAGATCGAGGGAGCATAGCCAGTCGTTTTGATTTAGAAGGGGATAAAGGATGGCTAAAGAAAGCATCTTGAATTTTTCTTTTACCAGATGAATGTTGAGATCGCGAAGATCCAGGATGGGTCTGAGATCTCCTGTCTTTTTGGGAACTAGAAAGTAGCGGGAGTAGAATCCCTGCCCCTTTTGATCTAGAGGAACTTCCTCTATAGCGTTCAGAAGGAGGAGGGATTGGACCTCCTGAATAAGGAGGGCTGATTGAGGACTGTTCAAAGCAGACTCTTTTGGCAGGCTTTGAGGTGGGAGAGTCTGAAAGTTGAGAGAGTAGCCGTGGCGGATGATGTTGAGGACCCATTGGTCCGAAGTGATTACTTCCCACCGGCTGAGGAACAGAGAAAGTCGACCTCCTATTGGTTGAGGCAGGAGAGCAGGAATAGGGATACTGGCTATACTGCGGAGAATGAAGTCAAAAGGGCTGTGACTTTTGCTGAGGAGGTTGTTTTACAGCTTGTTGCTGTTGCTGTTGTCTGGGAGGCTGACGTTGTTGTTGTCTCTGACGCCTAGGTTGTTGAGCAGTGGTAGGCAATGGACGGGCTGTGAAACGGCGTTGATAGGCCGATTGCTGCCTGTATGGTCTTGGCGGAGGAGGCTTCTTTTTATTTTTGAGCAGGGTATCCCAGCGCGTCTCATGAGCAGAGAGCTTTTGTGTGGTTGAGTCCATGGAATCCCCAAAGAGCTCATCCCCTAGACATGGGGCATTGGCTAACCGATCTTGATGGTTAACATCAAGCTCGGATACCCGAAGCCAGGCCAAACGACGCATAGCTACTGACATTGCTGTCGCTCTGGATGTAAGTTCAAAAGTGTCATATATGGATCTCACCATAAACTTACGCAATTGGAGAAGAGACGACAAGCATGTGTGAAAAGCGGAATGCTTTCGTGAAGGAAGATATTTCTCGAAAGAAGCCATGGTGGTAAGGAGATGCTTTAAATAAAAAGAAAAATGAAAAGCATAATTACTAGCCCTATTAGCTAACATAGCATTTTGGTAGAGCCTCTTACCAAATTTATCCATGGCCCTTCCTTCTCTGCCAGGAGGGACAGATGCATATACACTGGCTCCTGAAGTCTTTTTAAGGGTGGATTCGACAAATAAGGATTCATGTGGTAGTTGAGGTTTGTCGAACCCAGGAATGGGAATTACCTTATATAGAGAATCCAGTTTACGTGGGGCCCCTGGGACAGTTAAAGGAGTCTCTAAATTCTTATAGAAAGTTTCCCTTAGGATGTCATGAAGGGGAAGTTTCAAAAATTCCTTTGGAGGCTGATCAAAATCAAGGGCATCCAAAAAAGCTTTGGACTTTTTGGATTCAGCCTCCAAAGGAATGGACAAGGACTCACACATCTCTTTCAAAAAACTAGAGAAAGAGGAAGTGGCCTGTTTGGAGGATGGGTCAGGGACAGCCGAATCCTCCTCCTCTGAGGAACATTCTCCTTCAGAAAGAAAGGGTTCCTCTGAGTCTCCCCACAGATCAGGGTCCCTTACATGTGAAGAATGGTCCCGAGACTCAGGTGTCGACGTTTGCATGTGTCGGGTTTTGCGTATCGACTTACCCGACCTCATCGATACCGTGTCCGGAGAAGTTATCGGACGCACCGGTGCCGAAGTCTGCACCGATTGATGGTGAGCTCTCGGCTCCGGTGCAAGGACTGGCATCGATACCGATGAGGTTAGGTGAAGCGGTACCGAAACAGTGGAAGCGGTTAAAACGGGTTCCACAATCGGTACCGATACAGGTTGTTCAACAACCGGTACCGATGGCTCGGTGCGAACTGGCACCGGAAGGTTCGGTGTCATGATGGCAGGAAGGAGTCTTTCTAATTGTTCCTTCAGCTGCACCTGAAGGATGGCCGTAATGCGGTCATCGAGGGATGGCACCGGTACCGCTTTTTTCTTCTGCGGTACCTGCGGTGCCGCTCGACGCCCCGGAGATGAGGAGCCCGATGTCGAGGGACTCACCTCTATAGGGGCGGAGCGCTTCCGCTGGCGTCGAACCGGCGGCAGGATTGGGCTCACTGCACTCGAGGCCGGAAGACGTTCCAGCGGGGAAGGCTTCTTAGCCGGCTTACCTGACTGTTGGGATGCCGGTGTGGAATCACGCGGCGTCGAAGACGAGGGTGCCGACTGAATCGGTGCCGAAGCCGGAGTCGAAGGAACGGGGTCGGACATCTCGGCACCGAACAACAATCGCTGTTGAATTAAGCGATTTTTTAAAGTTCGTTTTTTCAAAGTAGCACAGCGGGTGCAAGAGGAGGCCTGATGCTCAGGACCCAAACACTGTAAACACCAGTTGTGTGGGTCCGTGAGAGATATAGGCCTAGCACACCGCTGGCACTTTTTAAAACCCGGTTGAGGGGGCATGAAAGGAAAAACGGCTTCCGCCAAATCGAAGGCCGAGGCTTCGATGGTGGCAGAAGGCCCCGCCGGGGAAAACCAAAATTGAAGAAAAAATTGAAAGAATTTTTTTTTTTTTTTTTTTAAACAAAATAAAAGAAAGAAAAAAGGCAAATTAGCCAAACGTTTACGCGAGCGGGAAGGCAAGAATGAAAAAATTTTCAACAGCCGTTGAAAACGCGTCTTCTTAGCTCCGCGGAAACTAAGAAACTGAGGGACCGCGCGCCTCTGTCGGGCGGGAAGGCACTCGCGCGTGCGCGGTGCGGCCGAGCTAGAACTTTCTAAAAAGTTCTTAGAGTGCAATCACTCTAAAATTGTCCGTACCGGGGCTCCGTCGGTGCCGTCACCCATCAGTCAAGAATATGCTGCCTGCTTGTCCTGGGATAAAGAGGTTTATCCTCTACCAAGGATAAAGTACACTACAGAAATATCTCTCTATTGAGATAGAGAGCCAAAGATTATAAAGTAAAAGCTGTTCTGGCCCAGCAGCCTTGCACTACTTTAAAATGTGTTTCATGTATTCCCTCTCTCCAAGGGACTTTATGCTGCAGTTAGTATGCATAATGGAGTTGCATAGACTGAGAGTCCGCCAGGGAAAAAACGCTTGAGTACCTGAATAAATTCATATAAACCTCCAGGGATTCAAGACCAAGTTAGACAAGTTCCTGCTGAACAAGAACGGGCACTGGTAGGGCTGGTCTCAGTTAGGGTGCTGGTCTTTGACCTAGGGGCCGCCGCATGAGCAGACTGCTGGGCATGATGGACCCAGCAGCGGCAATTCTTATGTTCTGAGAATGGTACAGAAAATTGAACGAATAAATGAATACATATACCCCTGCTTACTGTTCTAGTGGCCTTTCTCCTAATCTAATCTGTATTTGTGCGTCGCACATACCTGTACAGGCTCAAGGCGATAAGGTTACATATGATAAGGGGAAAAAGAGGAAGAAAGAGAAAAAGAGAGGAAGTAGAGAGCGAGAGAAGCTTGGTCAGTATCAAGAGAATACTGAGTGTTCATAGAAACATGATGGCAGATAAAGGCCAAATGGCCCAACTACTCTGCCCATCCACAGTAACCATTATCGCTTTCTCTCTCCGAGAGATCCCACGTACCTATCCCAGGCCTTCTTGAATTCACACAGTATCTCCAACACCTCTTCAGGGAGACTGTTCACGAATCTACCACCCTTCTTTAAGTCTGTCCCCATACGCTTTATCACGAAGACCATACCATTTTGGTAGCCTTCTCTGGTCCCAAGTCCATCCTGTTTATATCTTTTTGAAGGTGCGACCTCCAGAATTGTACACAATATTCTAAATGAGGTCTCACCGGGGCATCAATACCTCCTTTTTCCTACTGGCCATACCTCTCCCTATTCAACCTAGCATCCTTCTAGCTTTCACCATCACCTTTTCAACCTGTTTGGCCACCTTAAGATCATCACATACAATCACACCCAAGTCCTGCTCTTCTGTCGTGCACATAATTTCTTCAACCCCTAAATTGTACCGTTCCCTCTGTTAATTTGTTGATGAGAGTTCAATTATCAACTAGAAGGATCTTCAAGTTCTTCCAAAATGAGGTGTGGTTGGATTCTGTTACGATTGTCTCTGCGAGGTTATTCCAGGTTTTGACTCCTAGGAAGGTGAGTATGGAGTGGAATATATGCAGATATTTGAGGGTTTTTGTTGAGGGTTGAGAAGAGTTAGATAAGATGTGTGGCTGAGTTTCCGTACAGTATGTGGTGTATAATCCCCCCCCCCCCCCCTTTTTCCTCTCACTAAGCTTGGGCCCTGTGTCTCACCAATGTACTTCCTGGTCACTTTTACAATCTTTGCTCTGATGTGTCTGCAAAGGTAATACCTCTTACCTTTTGCCAAGATCTGTCCCTATTGGTCTCTTCTCTTCTCTGCCCTCCCCTGCTTTCTGGTACTCCCTGAGAATCTTTTGCCCTCAGAATCCAGTCACTTCCTTGCTTCTATCTTAAACACATGGTTCTATCCCCAGTAAGGCACCAGTATTTTCACGTTAAGCTACTCAACCACATGCATGAATAGCTCAGCATTTCAACTCTGAAACTTGGAACACCTTTCTGCCTATCTACTTCCTCATATCTGCCCATCCTCTATTCTTCAAATCTACATTCTCTTCTCCACCTGAGGTATCCAGGAGATTCACCAACTGTAAGTACATCTTCCATATCTACTCAATAAAATATATTTCAGAAAATTATAAGGATTTGCCTGCGTGTGTGTTGGGTATGCTAAGGTTTAGCTATCTGCATAATCTATCTGGGCGGGGGCCTGGAGAAGGCCGGCGTGGTCTTCTGTGGATAGCGCCGAGGTGGAGGACGGTAAGGTTTTGGAGCAGACGACTTCACCTTGGGGCGCACGAGGGAGGCGAAGGAGCGTTCATGCTCAGAGAGGCGTTTAGTAGCCGCCTCCAAGGACTCATCGAAGAGCTCCGAGCCAACGCAGGGCAAATTTGCCAGGCGCTCCTGCAGATTGGGGTCGATATCCACAATACGCAACCACGCCAGGCGACGCATCACCACCGCAAACGTGGAGACCCTAGAGGTCAATTCGAAGGCGTCGTAGATGGCGTGGAAAAGGAAAAGGCGCAGTTGGGACAGAGAATCCATGAGTTTTCCAAAATCCCCCTTATGGGAGTCAGGCATGACCCCATGATAACGGGGCATGGACTTGACCAGATGCCGAAGGTACGAGGTGAATGTAAACGCATAGTTAAGTACCCTATTCGCCATCATGGAATTTTGGTAGAGGCGTCGCCCGAACTTATCCAGGGTGCGCCCCTCACGCCCCGGCGGAACCGCCGCGGACACCCGAGAAGGCTGGGATTTCTTAAGAGAAGACTCCACCAGCAAAGACTGGTGGGACAACTGAGCCTTCTCAAAACCCTTACAAGGGACCGTGAGGTATTTGGATTCCATCTTTGAGGGGATGCGTAGGGGGAATCCAAATTCCGCAAGAAAGTCTGCTGCAGAACCTTGTTCAAGGGCAGGCGGGGAGACTCCCGCGGAGGAAAGGGCAAATCCTGCTCCTCCAAAAATTCTTTGGAATACTGGGACCCCGTCAAAAGGTCCAGATCCAAAGCCTTCCCCATATCCACCACAAACCTCGAAAACGAGGAGGGTCGCGAAGGAGGGGAAGGAGAGCAAGAGCCCCGCGCCGCCAAAAATGACGGAGAAGCCTCGCGCGAGTATCGGGGCTCACGACCCGTGCCAGCCTCCGACCCCCAGGATGCCGCACCGAGGGAATGCGCCGGGGTCGAGACCTCCGAGGCCCCGAGGAGTCCCTCGGGGAAGTCCCCGGGGTACGGGGCACCGAGACCTTCCGCCGCCGCGGGGAGGAATCCCTTGACCCCTTCCCTGCAGGGGAACGGAACAGCCTCGGATTCATCAGACTGAGCTCCGACACCCTAAGAGCCTCGACCTCCTGGGCCGGTGAGGAGCGACCCCGCTGCTGAGGAGACCCACGAGGGCGCTTGGACTTCCAGGACCGGCGCTTCGCCCGAGGCCGGCCTGAGGGCGAGGACCCGCGGGAGGTCCCTGACGAGGAGTCGGAGGAAGAAATCCTACGAACCCGGCGCACCTTGTCCCGAGGTCGAACGCTATGCTCAGGCTGGTCCGTAGCCGAGACCGAGGCTAAGGCCGGGGCCGAGGCAGGTGTAACCACCGGGACCGGGGCCGGGGCCGAGGACGGCTGTAAGTGGGCCAGGGCGCAGGACAGCTCCGAGGAGATAAGCGCTCGGAGCATGTCCTGGAACACAGGAACGGCCATCATGGACGGCATGTCCGGCGCCGGCGGGTGCTCCGCAGAGGGCGACCTCGGCAGTGAGTATTCCCGAGGAGCACCCGACTTCGACGTCCGGGGCAGGGCCGAGGACGACCCACCCGCCCCCGTCGAGGAACCCGAGGACGGCTTCTTCGAGGACCCTGGTGCAGAGGAAGGAAGCGGGGACTTACCCAGGGCCGACTTCGGTGTCGAGGACGAAGGCTTCAAGGAGGAAGACATCCGAGGCAAGGTCGAGGGTACCGAGGCCGAGGTCAAGGCCGGGGCCGACGTTGAGGCCTTCCCCGCCGCGGGTTCCACGATGAAGAGCTCCGCCATGCGGGCACGCTGGCGGCAGAGCGCTCTAGGTTGGAAGGTGGAACACCTAGTGCAAGAGTCCGTAGGGTGATCCGCACCCAGGCAGACAAGGCACCACCGGTGGGGATCGGTGATGGAAAGCAACCGATCGCACCGGGTGCACTTCTTAAAGCTCGACAGAGGCCGGGACATGAACAAAAAAAAAGGCCGCGTACGAGCGAGGTCCCACGGCCGCGGCAACCGGGAGCCCCCAGCGCCTGGAAGAATTTTTTTTTTTTTTTCCGACGGATAACAACTACGCGACGAAGGGAAAAACCAAAAAACACACAGCGACTAAGAAAAACAACTCAGCCGCGGTGACAGAAGGCAAATAGCACGGAGCAAAAACACAACAGGGCTTCTGGCTCCGCAGAAGAAACAGAACTGAGGACCACGAGGTGGGGATGCGCCCTCTAGTGGAGGGAGAAGGCATGCACATGCGTGTTGCAGCATAGCAAGCTTGAAACTTCAATCAAGTTTGCTTGAAAAGCTGTCCGCGTCGGGGCTCCGTAGATGACGTCACCCACATGTGAGAATATGCTGCCTGCTTGTCCTGGGATAAAATATATTTCAGAAAATTATAAGGATTTGCCTGCGTGTGTGTTGGGTATGCTAAGGTTTAGCTATCTGCATAATTTAGGCAGGACTTGGAAGCTAAATGGAGGGCAGAACAAAACCTCCATGCCAATATTTCAGCATCAATGCCTGTGACAGCACTTATTACTCATAATTAAGTGGTGTTAGAATGCCTGCCTGCAGACAAGGGGCCACAATGGCGATGGAAGGACACCCTGAGAGTTTGCACCTCATTTTCCATTGGTAGCACTGTATTCTCTAACTTTCACTTGGAATGGGAAAGAAGAGGAAGGGGAGTTGCTCAACAGTGCCCTACAGTTTTAGTGGTTCCCCAGATGATTTGTCAGCCTACACTGCAGAGTTTTCATCCTGAACCTCTGAAAAGAAGTCTCCCATTTTCTCAGTTTTTAAGATATCAGAAAATGCTTTTAAACAAGCCAAAAGGTTTGGTCAAGAAATTTTCTGACTGGGAGTTATCCCAGAAGCTTGGTAATTAGAGCTTATAAAAGAGCAGAGTATAACAATAGAGAAGTGTTATTGCAATCAAGGAACAATTCTTCACAAGATACAGTTTGTCACTTGTGTTATGAGATACATACACAAATGTTTTCAGTTATTTAAAAGCCTTAGGAGACATTAGAGACTGTTGCAGTCCTCAGAAGCTTTTGAGGAAACTTTAAGGAGCTTTTATGTCCTGCTATTTCAAAAATCCCATTACACAGAAGACAACTGAAGTTGGCCATCGTCCCTGTGAAGCTTGTCTAATGTGCTTTATGACGGAAACAACTCAGGTATTTCAAAATTCAGTGGATAATAAAATACATAAACTGAAACATTCTGCTTCCTGTATTACAGAATTTGTGATCTATTGCCTTAAGTGTCCATGCAACAAAATTTATATAGGTCAGACCTCACGGAAATTTAAAGTAAGGTTAGGGGAACATAAGAGCAATATTAAATTAGTCAAGATTGAAGCACCATTGGTTAAACATTGCCAACAGTTTAAGCACAAGTTTCAAGATTTTATGGTTACCTTCATTGATCATTTCCCTGTGGAACAAAGAGGAGGTAATTACAAAAATTTTTTAGCCCAAAAAGTACAGTGCTAGGTTTTTAAGTTATATTCTTTAGAACCGGCTGGGCTGAATTCAGTAATCGAGTGACAGCATTTTTATTAATATGAGAGGAATGGTTATGCCTCATGACTGATTGAAGAGTCTACGTGTCCTCGTGAATTGGTTTTTGCCACTCTACCGGGTTTTATAACTTTAAACCTCCATTTGTAAACTAACTTATGATGTATGAATTGAGTTTGAAATATGAGGAAATATTGGTAAAAAAGTTTTTTTGTTTCATTGTTTATAGCTTTACATTTTTTAATACTGCTGGATGCTATTTTCTGATAAATCAATAGAGAGAGCAGAAACATGAGGAACATTCCGACAGTGGTTTAAAGTAGAGAATGACATGGGGACAAATTTGTCACTGTCCCTACCCCATTCCTGTAATGGTATAAGCCTCGAACACTTAAGATTTTAAAGTGGCTTCTGTAGATGAGGCTTCTGTAGATGAGGCTGGAGCTTGCAGGAATGGGGCAGAGACAAGAAAAGAACACATGGGGACGGGGTGGGAAAACGAGTTCCTGAGGGGACGGGGAAAGTGAGAGATTGGAGAAACTGGGCCTCTTCTCCCTTGAAAAGAGGAGACAGAGGGGACATGATCGAAACATTCAAGATAATGAAGGGAATAGACTTAGTAGATAAGGGCAGGTTGTTCACCCTCTCCAAGGTAGGGAGAACGAGAGGGCACTCTCTAAAGTTAAAAGGGGGTAGATTCCCTACAAACTTAAGGAAGTTCTTCTTCACCCAGAGAGTGGTAGAAAACTGGAACGCTCTTCTGGAGGCTGTTATAGGGGAAAACACCCTCCAGGGTTTCAAGACAAAGTTGGAAAAGTTCATGCTAAACTGGCGATACTGGACTCATTTGGAGCACTGGTCTTTGACCTGGGGGCCACCGTGTGAGCAGGCTGTTGGCACGATGGACCACTGGTCTGACCCAGCAGCGGCAATTCTTATGTACTTATGTCATTCTCTAGTTTAAAGTAGGGGTCCCAAACCACCAGGCCATAGACCAGTACCGAGCTGTGCCAAACCGAGTCACAATTTTTTTTTTTTTTTTTTTAACATTACAGGCAGTCCCCGGGTTCTGGCCAGCTCCCTCCTCCCGGCCACCAGTTTTGATCGATGAAGTAGTAAGGATGTTTGAGGAGTATGGTGGGTCTGGAATATCTGGATGTGGAGCAATGATATGAACACCCCTGACGCAGCCATTTGATGCGAAACGGAGGGTTCCCCGTTGGGTGTAAGGACTGCCTGGCCATTAGCAGCTAAGTTATTTTTTCTTGCTTTTGCTATAGATGTTATGAGCTGGACTCTACTGCCTTTTGTTACATTCACCCACTGACTTTCATCTGTATTAGGTGTGCTGTTTGATACCACCTGGCAGCTACTTTAGTTGCCTTGTTTTCTTGGACTATTTTTCAGCATTTACACACAAACAGCTTTTGTAGGAGTAGAGTTTTTTTTGGCCAGATGAAGCTGAACTGAGGCCTTTTTCTCCACTTCTTTTCTTTTTCCTTTTTCCCTTTCTCTTTGGGGAGTGTGAATGTTGTGGGTTGTAAGTAAGGCCTTGTAGTGTTGCTGGATGTGTGTATCGTTTGTCCGTGTGGGGCTTGTTTTTGAGTAAATAAGGGTTGTAACACCCCCATTATAGAGGAAACGTAACTTTTCCCTATTTTTTTAGGGGAAACATGAAGTTTTCTGTATAATGTGGGGGGGTTACACCCCCCCACGGCAGCGCGAACACTATTAAATAAAGTGGGGGGGTTACCCCCCCACCCACCCCTGTCGAAGCCCTTTAAAACAAACTTATACGGCGGCGCGCTAGAGTCTGCACAGCTTTGGCAGTTGCGCTTTTGTCCCGTCGCCATGCTGGAGAGAGGTGATACAAGGAGAAATACCTCTCCATCTCGCCCCTGCCCTTGATCCATGGACTACAAAGAATTGTATATTGGTAATTGAACCAGTCTGTGTCACGTAAGGACAACTACACCTAATATTTGCCAATTTAGGATAATAACTTCAATTGTAATCTTGTTCTGAAATTATGTATGTTTAATCTGTAACCCATTCTGAGCTCTTTGGGGACAACGGGATAGAAAATAAATTAAATAAATAAATGTTGGGTATTGGGCTGGTGGGCAGGAGTGAAAGATGCTGCACATGGCAGTAATAGAAATAAAGTGCTTAATATAACATGTAATCATTACATTATATATGTAATGATTAGATTTTATATTATGCACTTTGATTATGCGCTTGAAACCCTCCCCCCACCCCCAGTTCGTAGAAAAATTGCCTTGCATGAAACCAGTCCCTGGTGCAAAAAAGGTTGGGGAGCGCTGATTGACGTTTGACTGCAAAGATATAAAGAACCTCTATGGATAAGAAATGGAGAAGTGGCTTTTTTGACTGATTTTGTATTTCCGCTTTGCTGAACGTTAAAGTTTGTTGGTTTTTTTTTAAAGGGGGGGGGGGTTATGCCAATGGCTGAAAGAGTGCAACATTTTGAATGCAGTTAATGCACCACATTAAAGTTTCTTTGAATGACTAAAGGCTTTTCCTACCCCTGAATGATTACATTTAAGGACTGAAAAATAGAGATAAGTAGTGGTTGTAAGATTTTACAGAACGGTTATCTTTTCTCTTTGCAATTACAATTTAGAAGAGCCAGAGGTTATCTGTTTTTCCATGCATTAAACATGGCAATGTGAAAAGCACAGCAACATTAACAGAAAGAAGAAAAGCATTCAAACTTACTTTATTGTTGGAATTATGCTCTGCTGAGGTTTCAACAACCGCAGTCGATACCATACACATCGTCCATATATTTTTCTTATATTTTTCAATCGAATTTGCTCTGTGAAGAACAGAAAGGTTTTGGTTAGCCCACTAGAAATATAACAGTTGGAGCAAAGCTTAGTTCTGCGCTCTCTCCCCGTCACAATGCTTGTTCTTTTCCAAAAACAAGAAGGTCCCAGCTCATATTGACTTTAGAAACCAAGGGGATGATTCTATAAACAGCAGCTAGCAGCCCCTAACTTGTAGGCACAGCTCCACGTGGTTGTCAATCAACTGATAGTCATCACCGGATTATCTGGCGTAATTTCCCAGCACCTTATCATACCTAAGTGAATCATACCTATTCTCTGCCCCCTAACTACACCTACTTTTCAGGTAGGTGTCATTAGGCATCAGAGGTCGCCTCAATTTAGGTAAAAATTTCCAAATCATTTATAAATAAGTTAAATAGCACCAGTCCCAGTACAGATCCCTTAGTCACACCACTATTTACCCTCCTGCATTGAGAAAAATTACCATTTAACCCTACCCTCTGTTTTCTGTCCGATAACCAATTCCTAATCCACAACATAAGAACATAAGAAATGCCTTCTCCAGATCAGACCTAGGTCCATCTAGTCCGGCGATCCACACACGCAGAGGCCCATTTAGGTACTCCTTTATGGAGACCCGGTTTTCCCGTATCCCTCAAATCTGGAATTCGCTCCCAATCAAGATAAGGGAAGAAAAATTACTTAGTAAGTTTTAAAATCTTCTGAAAAGCTGGCTTTTTAAGGACGCTTTTAACTGAGTTATTCAAATTCTATATAATCAGCAGACTCTACAGCGGACTAACAGTGCTGTTAACTGAAAAATGAGCGGGTATCCTTTTCCCATCCTATTATTTCGTTACCTAGGCCCTTTTTACTTGTTTATGAATTGTATTTAATCTTTTTTTTTTGCCTATTGTGTCTATTTTGTCAAAAGTTGTATTAATTGTCTGGTTTAATCAATGTGTTCTTTTTTTTACCCTGATTTTATTGTTATTTGTAAATCGCATTGGATTATGATTTTGCAATCAAATCAAATTTTTAAATAGACTTGAAACATGAAAAGAATTATCAGAAGCAGAAGTGCAAATGGCAGAAGTGAAGCCCCATGAAAAGATAGTGGACCGGGTGTGAAAAACTGAAGGCAAACAAATAAGCTGCTGCTTTTTCATGCTTGCACGCTTTACTTGATTGAATGTCAGATAACCGAAAAGAAGACATATACCAAGAGTGAAAATTAGTGATTGTGAATTTTGAGATTCTGGGATAAGTGGAGTTTTTTTCAGACTCATTAAGATGAAGAGGTCTTTCTCCACTTATACCTTTTTTGGCCCTGGTTTTTGATATCTTGATGCTTAGTAGTCTGGTCTTCTTGTAAGTTGGTGCTTTGAATGAAAATGGTATACATACGAGTATTAGTTCAGTTATACCGGAGCCAATGATATGACTGTGTGAAATGGGCTTCTCTAGTTAATATAGGGCTCCTTTTACAAAGCCGCATTAGCAGTTTTAGCGGACGCTAAACCCACGCTACGCAGCTAGAACCAACGCCAACTCAATGCTGGCGTTAGCGTATAGCGCGTCCGGCAGTTTAGCACGTGCTATTACACGTGTTAAACCTCTAACACGGATTCGTAAAAGGAGTCCATAGTGTAGCTGAAATCACTGTTGCCCAATTTGCCATCTTTTCTAATCTCTGAAAACATTTCTTCATCTTTCTGCTTTCTGTCCCGGGGGACGGTAGTATAACCTTACTTTTTTATATTCCTTCTCTTCACACATGGAATTTTTTATCCATATGGATTCCACACTGCTCTCTGTGTCGTGAAGAATGCTTATTTTGTTCGATTCAATTCCAAGTTTATTGTAAATTTGATTAAACGCTTATCAAAATACTAAGCGTATTACAGCAATAAAATAGGGGTAAGAACAGAATTTAAAACATATAGCACAACCCTTCCTCCAGTTTGATCTACTCTTATCATTGCAATATATTTTGTTTCCAAGTTTATTATAAAATTTGATTTATCGCCTATTCACAATTCTAAGCGATGTACAATTAATAAAAATTACAGAGTTTAGGGGAACAGATAACAGTCAAATTGATTGTCCTCCTCCTACCAGGTCCCCGAGATGCCTACTATATCTACCTCATCATTCAGCACTATATTCTCTAACTCTCCTACTTTATTTATTAGCCTTCTAGCATTTATATAGACACACTTCAAATTGTGCTTTTTCCTTGTATCTACAGGCTGCTGAGAAGATGACAGGGATAACTTGGCATCTTTACTCTGCTTCCCTCTTAAGCATTCTTTGCTTTCTTTCACAATTTTTGAAACCTATTAGGACTCCCTAAATGTTCTGATTCAACAGTATCCTTCAAGAATACTTGCACACCGAATCATCAGCTCCTGGGCGACTATCGGTTACCCCCCTCCCCCAACCATCTTAGAGCAGCTTTTAAATTATCTCCTTTTTAAAACGGCATCAGCAGCCTGGTTCCATCCCGGTTAAGGTGGAGTCCATCCTTTCAGAACAGGCTTCCCCTTTCCCAATTCCTAACAAATCAAAATCCCTCATCCCTGCACCATCGTCTCAACCACGCATTGAGACTTTGGAGCTCTGCCTGCCTCTTGGTCTTGCGCATGGAACAGGGAGCATTTCTGAAAATACTACCCTGGAGGATATGGATTTCAACTTTCTACCTAAGAGCCTAAATTTGGCTTTCAGAACCTCCCTCCCATATATTTCTGTGTCATTAGTTTCTATATAGTCCAAGAATGCCCGCTTCTCCTCTGCACTATCTAATATCTTGTCTAAGTGGCCCATGAGATCTGCCACCTTTGCACCAGCCACCCAGCTATCTACATGCCTAATGACTGACCCACTACAACAGCTGACCCAACTCTTCCCTTCTGGGCTGAAGCCCCTGTAGATAGATCTTCGGTGCAAGAAAATAATGCATCTGGTAGGCAGATCCTGGCTACAGGATCATTTCCTGCATCACCAGAGTGATGTTCTCCTTTTAGAAGACCTCACTTCTCCAAAGCAGCACAGGGGCTACCAGACTTGAGGCGGGAGAGGGGGGAAATGATAGATATTTAAATACTTGACATCTAATATAATAAAACGCTAGGCCGCGCATGCGCACTTCCATCGCGTGGGTCCGTTTTCCGTGCGGCTGTCGGCCCGTGCCTGAAGTCCTCTCTCCTCCCCCCAGGCGGATGTCGGACGCGGCAGCTGTCGGCCCGTGCTGGTTTTTGCTCTGCCCTGCTCCTTGCCTGAAGTCCTCTCTCCTCCCCCTGCCGTATTGCATTTTTTAGTTGAAAGACGCAGCGGTGGCTCCTCTCACGAGGAGTCGGACTTCCGATGCAGGTGCGGATCATGAGAGGAGCCACCGCCGTGTCTTTCAACTACAAAAAAAAAAAAACACGGCAAGGCGAGTGACCAGACCGAAGCTCAAGACCACGGGAAGGGAAGGGAAGAGGGGGCCGACAAATAAGAGGACTCCTGCCGAACGGAGCAGCAAGATTGCAGCAGGCCAGAACGCAGGGGAGGGGCCGAACGGAGCAGGCAAGATCGCGGTAAGAGAAGGGAAGGGGTGGGGGAAATGCTGCAACTACGCTGAATGTGTTTCATTGGGGATTTTGGAGGGTGCACCAGAAGAATGAGAGGTGAGCAGAGAAAGCATAATATTCATCATATGGGAGAGGTGGCAGAAAAAGGTGAAAGTATTCTACTGGTGTGTTTTGGGAGGAGGAGGATATCAAGCGTGACTGTGTGCCATGGGATACCTGGGAACAGGAGGAGAAAGAATAAGAAGTGGAAATGTATGTCTGGGGGGGGAAGGAAGAATTAGAGGTCAGGGTATGTCTACAAGGAAAGAAAGAATGAGCGGTTTGAGTACTGCATGCTGGAGAAGATTTTGGGACAGACAGAATTAGAGTTCTTGCTGGGTTTGTAGAGAGAACTGGGAGGCTGGAGCCTGAGGAGGAAAAAGGAAGGAGAGAATTTCAGGCCTTATAGAAAACTTTTGTGCAAAAATACTACAAATAATGCAGAATTTGTAGAATTCTCCAGGGAGTAAACAAAATAACAATAGTATGTGATACCATATTTGGGTAGTTTAATTTTGCATTGGCAATGTTGTTTACCTCTCCTGCCAATTTAACTTTGTTGTTCTTACCATTGAAGTTGTTTAGTTTATTAGGGAGAGGGACAGAAAGACAGACAGAAAAAGGGAGCCAAAGAGAGAGAGAGAGAGAGACAGAAAGAAAGAAAGACAGACAGACATATATTATAGCACCCGTTAATGTAACGGGCTTACAGACTAGTGTATTAATATAGAACCAAATTTTTCCAGAGAAGGAAAAATGATAAAACTAAACATAAATTGAGGTTGCGGGGAGGAAGACTCATGAGCAATGTTAGGAAATTCCTTTCCATGGAGAGGATGGTGGATGCCTGGAATGCTCTCCCAAGGGAAATGGTGGCAAGGAAACAGTAATGGAATTCAAAAAGGCATGGGATACAGAGGATCTGTAATTAGAAAATGAATAGTATGCATTAAAGAACTAAGGCCGGTACTGGGCAGACTTGCACGGTCTGTATCCCATACATGGCGATTCGGTGTAAAATGGGCTGAGGAACTTGGAAACATGAGGACGTTACTGGCCGGACTTTACGGAAGGTATCCTGCAAATAATAGGATGGTTGCATAGGCTGGAGTAAGCTTGGATGGCAACTCCAGCAGTTGGAACCTAGGACAGTACCAGGTGGACGTTACAGTCTATGGCCCAGAAATATCAAAGAAAAAAAGACAAGTTAATTTAATCATGAAATTATAATGTGTATAACTAATGGGCAGACTGGATGGACTGTTCAAGTCTATATGCAAACCTTTTACTATGTTATTATGTTAAAATGAAATTGTAAACTAAACTAAACCTTAAGTTTATATACCGCGTCATCTCTACAGGAGTGGAGCTCGACACGGTTTACAGAATAAAACAATAAGGGAACTACAATGGAAGGAGGAAGAGAATTGGTAAACAGAAAGGAAAAGGGGGACTTAGAATAATGGAGAGGGAGGGAGTTACATGTAACGTAACAAGATTGTAACGTAACAAGATTAGCTTATAAGTTTAAATTGTATATTTGAGGACAGTCATGTCACAAAATAGACAAAATTTTACTAGGATAGCTTCATTAGGATTATTATCATTAGGATAGCTCCGGATTCCCTGACCACTCCCTACTCGCTAAGCTATGCTGATTGACTTATTTGTAACATCAGTGTATATGTACAGTCTCTTACTCCGTTAACTGCTCTGAACTGTTATAGTACTGCGGTATACAAAAATAAAGTAATCATTATTATTATTACAGGAGCCACAGAAGGTTAAACTTTGAAATTTTTAGTGCATCCATTTTTTTGGACCACTTTGAGGCTTTTTACTTACACCAGTTTCAAAAAAATTAAAATCTGCATTAGTTCCATTGACTAGATTGTAAAATGTTGTAGAAAATCAGCAAGTTTTTTTGCTTATATAAAACCAAGGAAATATTTTGACTGAGTTGCAAAAATGTTGTAGGAATACCATGTATAGTATCAAACAAAGAGCTATATCTCCAGAAGTATTCCACTGGTGGATCTTAAACTTGACCAGAGTTTGGTTGGGTCATAAGATTCAACACACAGAGTTTCATCAGACTCCGTGATGGTGAAGTGGGGAGCCGTAGACCAGTGGTTCCTAACCCTGTCCTGGAGGACCACCTGGCCAGTCAGGTTTTCAGGATAGCCCTAATTAATATGCATGAGAGAGATCTGCATATAATGGAGGTGCCAGACATGCAAATCTGCTCCATGCATATTCATTAGGAATATTCTGAAAACCCAACTGGCCTGGTAGTCTTCCAGGACAGGGTTGGGAACCACTGCCGTAGACCACTTGACATGGAATGACCCATGTTACACCTTTGTTGGTGAACTTTCATACACTCCTGGTTGAATTATGTACTGAGTTTAAGTTATGTTGTTTGTCTTTAAAACTCTGTATTGGGATGTGCCAGAAGGTTTTCCCTATTTATTCCAGTTACTTGATGGCTTCATCAAGTCATAATCAAGATTGTTTCAATCACTGAAAGGAATGAAATGTAAATCTGTATATGAAAAATATATTTACTATTGAACCATTTACTATTAGCCATTGAACCATTAAGGCTTGAAATTCATTACTTAGATTTCAGAGTAATACTTTTAAAACCAATAGGAGGAAATTCATTCAGAGAATAGTTAAGCTCTGGAACGCATTGCTAGAGGATGTGGTAAGAGCAGTAAACATATCTGGTTTTAAAAAAGGTTTAGATAAATTTCTGGAGGAACAGTCCATAGTCTGCTGTTGAGACAGACATGGGACGGTAGCATGGAATGCTGCTACTATTTTGGTTTTTGCCAGGTAGTTGCGACTTGGATTGGCCTCCACGAAGACGGGATACTGGACTAGATGGACTATTGGTCTGACCAGTAAGACTATTCTTATGTTCTTACCCTTTTGAAAGTTAAATCCCAACAAAGTAGATTTCCTTAGAGTCTTTACTACAGATATTAACTCAATTAAATGATGCAATGATCACTACTGCCCAGTGAATCTGACACCTTTTTTCTGCAAAAAGTCCTTTATTCTACTAAACTCAGCCGATATGTCCCTCTTGTGAATATATGAGCAGTTGTTCCACAAAGCAGTCATTTATTTCATCTAGGAACTTTACCTCCCTAGCTTTCTTGATGTGACAATCATCAAGACCCCTCCTGCTTTGATCTTAACCAAAAGTCAAATCTTTAAGGACTTCTTAAACAAATATGATCCTTTTAATCCTATTTTGGTAAGGACCCCAGAGTAGGAGCATAACACAGCAGAAGACTAATTACTGGACAGCCTCAAACCTAACCTTAGCTAGTGAGGACAATATCTAAATCTTATCTTGAGAAGATCCGAAGAAACAAAACTGTTATGCTAGCCCCAAAACTCTGACCCAAAGTCACCAAAGATACAATAAACATTTTGAAAAGAGAACTTTGCAGGATTGCACAAGTCAAAGCTTTCAGCAAATACACTTCAGAGTCTAGAACAGGGGTGGGCAACTCCAGTCCTCGAGGGCCGGAATCCAGTCGGGTTTTCAGGATTTCACCAATGAATATGCATGAGATCTATTTACATGCACTGTTTTCAATGCATATTCATTGGGGAAATCCTGAAAACCCGACTGGATTCCGGCCCTCAAGGACTGGAGTTGCTCATCCCTGGTCTAGAAAGACCTAAAAACATTGACAAATAACAGTGAAGCCATTATTAAGTGGCTCTTTCAGTTCCAATACTGCTCAATCATAAGAACATAAGACTAGCCCTACTGGATCAGACTAATAGTCCATCTAGTCCTGTATCCTGTTTCCACAGTGGCCAATCCAAGTCACTAGTACCTGGCAGAAACCCAAATAGTAATAGTCCAAGAGATTATGGTTTGCAAAGTCAATCACAACACACGTGACTCATGAAATCAAGCAAGTCAGGCTGCCTGCATCACGATAGAAACAGATTTCATTAAGTAGTGCTTAATCTGTAGATCGCTGGGAATGCCCAGTTTTCTATCTTTTGTGAACCGCATCAATCTGGTTTTGCAGTTTAGAAATGTTATGTAATGTACTGCTTTGGACAGAGGATTTGTCTTATCTAAGAAATCATCTGTCTGTCTATGAATAACCTGCTCTGTAATCTTAGCTACCAATGGGCAGATTAGAAATAAGCCTGAAGTTGGCTATCAAAATTGATCAGAGCCAACCTTCTTCTGTATCTGGGCCTCCTCCTACCAGTCCTGTGGAACTGTGGCAGGGTGTTTCTGCTACTGCTCATTCAAGATTTTGTAGGTGGTGTTTTTCACACTTTTTTGTATACATTTATGAACAGTTCCATCAGAATTGATCGACTCCTGAGGAAAATATTTTATGGTTGCATAATAAACACTACCCTCATGTTATAATCAAGATGGTTCCCCCCAATCAATTTTTTTGTTTTACTTTATGATTTAAAGCCAATCATAACATCTAATCGAATCTGATCATCATCTCATTCTTCTCATCTTTGGATAACATCTGGAGGACTGTGAAATCTCAAAAGCTTATTTGTTACATTATGTTTCTTGGTTCTTTAAAAAAAAGGTACCCTCCTGAGCTTAGATCTTAAGTGAATTGCTATTACAGTACTTTTTCTTCTGGAGGAATAAGAAGAAGGTTGTATGTATTTATATGCTGCCCCACATGAAAGGAACCAACAAAAACAACAAAACAAAGTTTCTCATCAAAAATCAGAGGTCAAGTCAGATGTAAACTGCTGAGTTTCCTCAGCCATGGATAGCTGTCTCTGATCTAATGACAACCTGCTTTACTTGTCTAGTGATCATTTATCAAATCAAAGCAAACAATAGCTACTACTGCATTTAGGTCAGTTTTCTAGTAGCATAGCTCATGCAAACCTATATTGAAAGTATTCCCAACTTAAAGTAAGTATGAACAACAAACAGCAACCAACCCTCAGTACATTTAATTGAGAAAGTCAGCCTAATACCAATAAGAACTTAAGAATAGTCATACTAAATCAGACCCGTTTCCACAGTGGCCAATCCAGGGCAAAAATACCTAGCAGAAACCCAAATAGCAGCCAATATTAGTGCACTTACAGAATTATATAATACAAAAGCTTATTTATTTCACCTCTGATTGCACTGCCTACTATCCAGGTGTGAATGAATTCTACTTCTATGAATACAAAATAGCTGACATAAATAGTTTCTTCAGAGCTACAGTTTCTTGCCAGAAAGCACATCCCTGCTGTGTGACTTTAACAGAGAGCTCCCTACAGTACAATATGCAATTATTCTTCTCCCTGGAAGCTCGGTGTAAAGAAACAGAAAACAAAATAATTTACCCAAGAGGAAAATGTTAAACTCAAAGCAACAAACGGGTAGCAAGAGCAGAAGGTGGTGGTGATGTATTCCCCCCTTCATCCACTAAATAAAAGGAAATGAAAGAAATTATTACCAATACGAACACAATCCCGAAGAGAGAAGCAACGGCATAACATATGCTGCAGACTAGAGGTAGGTAGTCAAGGGAAGCTGAAACCAGAAAAGAGACAAAGAAAGAAGGGGAGGCAAAGGAGGAGTAAAGCCACAGGAGACAAGTGTGGGGAGGGGGCATTGAAGAGAAAGATGAGCAAGGCAGAATCAACACAGAAAAGGGGTGAAGGAACAGGAGCTGGGATAAACAGAGGATCTCTAATTAGAAAAGGAAGAATGTGAGTTAAAGAGCTAAGACCGATACTGGACAGACTTGCACAGTCTGTGTCCCATATGTGATGATTTGGAGAAGAATTGGGCTGGGGAGGGCATCAATGGGAACTCCACTAACTTGGAACACGAGGATGTTACTGGCCAGACTTTATGGTAGATATCCTGCAAACAGGATGGTTGGATAGGCTGGAGTGAGCTTGGACAGCAATTTCAGCATTTGAAACCTAGGACAATACCAGGTGGACTTTACAGTCTATGACCCAGAAATAGCAAAGAAGAGACAAGTTCATTTAATCATGTACTTTTTGAGAATAACTAATGGGCAGTCTGGATGGACCAATCAGGTCTTTATCTGGCATCATTTACTATTTTACCGGGCAAATACCCAAAGAGTAGCAACATTTTCAGAGCCGAGATTGTGATGTCATAATGCCTCATTCCACCAATGCCTAAGAGCGACCTCAGCAGTGATGTCACAATGGCTTGATTAGATGGCAACTTCAGCATTTGGAACCTAGGACAATACCAGGTGGACTTTACAGTCTATGGCCCAGAAATAGCAAAGAAGAGACAAGTTAATTCTATCATGTACTTTTTAATAAGAATAACGAATGGGCAGACTGGATGGACCGTTCGGGTCTTTATCTGCCGTCATTTACTATGTTCCTAGGAATTGGTTGGTTTGGCTAAATGAGACGTCCATTGGAGGTGGATGCGGGGGAAACGCACTCCACTAGCCTAGCTGGGGACTTAGGGGTCTGGGCTTGATGGGGCTGAGAAGGTCGGGAGGGGGAGGGGGAGGCGCGCGCGCGCACTCACCAGCGTTCTGGTCCCCAGGCCAGAGGTAGTAGGTGGCCGGGATGACGATGAGGCCCACGAACGACGTGAGGAAATAGAAAAAGGTGTTGCCGCTGTCATCGTACTGGAACTGCTGGCCGGCCATGGCACCTCCGCCGCCGCCGCCCTGCGTCTCGCGCCCCTCGCCGAGGACAGGGCGCCCACCGCGCCTGAGGCCCTGCCTGCGTGCGTGGGTGACGTGACGCGGCTCCGCCCCGCCTCAGCGCGTAAACACGCACGCACGCGCTCAGCCGAGATTTAAAAAAAAAAAGCAACAACCCACAACAGAGCGAGCGGCCGGCTCCGCCTCCAGCTTGGTCTCGTGCGCGGCACGCATGCGTGCGCTCTTTTATGCGCCGTGGGTGCTTTCCCCCAGAGCAGACGTGTCTTTAGGTTTAGGGGCGGAGGAGTCCGCGCTCTGCACGTGGGGCCGGTGCGCCATTTTGGATTTGGGCAGGGGGAAAGGAGTTAAGTCAAACTAAGAATACAGATTTTTTTACTACTTAAGCAAAAGTATAAGTACAACGAAGAACACATTAAAAATGGTAACTTAAGTGGTGCAACTGGATTTTGATGTACGCGAAGACAACCTTTCTTACAACTCTCCAAATTACTCTTTAACAACCAGAAAATGGAAGTCTCTAACCTGTTTTCCTTCATAATTCAGGAACAATTTCCATACAAACATGTTCTTATGTTTATATTTATGAATCTTTTGTATTATTACAATTTAAAATGTCAATAAATTTAAAAAATTGTCATTTAAGGCAGTGTCCTTCAACCTTTTGACACCTGTGGACCAGCGGAAATAAAATAATTATTTTAAGGACCAGCACCAGTCCGCGGACTGGCACTTGAAGAGCACTAGGCTAAGTCGTAGGCCAGTCCTCGCCCATCTGCACCCAATCTCCACCCCAAAATAGTACTAATTGTAACACTATTTTTACATTCATTTTTCATACACACATGCAATCAGGGCCGGATTTTCCTATAGGCTAATTAGGCTTCAGCCTAGGGCCTCAAGATCAAGAGGGGCCTACACTATTCTAAAAACAGTGAACACTAAAACACTGAACCGAAAATAAGGAGAAATTCTACGCATATGACTAATAAACAAACATAAAAATGTATTGGTTAAGATCAACGCGTTTGGCTCATTGGGTCTGTTCGTTTGTATATACTAGATTGCACCAAAGTATAGTTAATACGTTCACTGATTGCTATGGCAAATATTGACGTGCCTGCTACTAAGCTCTGGTTTGTTCTTGCATAAATAAAGTGCGGATTGGTGTAGATTGGAACAGACAAACGAACAGACCTATTGATATCCCGACATTTGGTTATATTCGTATTATTTCGATAATATGAAACACGTGTTAATGTTATTAGAAAAGATTCTTATTTTAGGATTGCGTACACGATCATTTGATTCTCACCTTTTGAGTTCAGTAGGTTCAATACTTTAGTGAAGTTTTATAGACTATTGAAAAATTTTTTGTGACAATATTTAAAATGTTTTTAAAATGTTTATTTTATTTTTATTTTTCCTCTAACTCTACTTTTCACTTCTCTATTACCCTCCAGGTACTTTAGTTAGATTGTGAGCCTTCGGGACAGTAAGGGAATTTTCCAAGTACCTTTCTTATTTCTAATCTTAATGTATATTTTCTGTAAACCGCTTAGAACCTAACGGATGTAGCGGTATATAAGAAATGAATTACATTACATTACATTACAATATCTTCATTTCGCGGAATTCTAAGTAAGTTCTTAACATATGTTTTAATTTGCATATTTTAAAATGTATATTACGTGCTTTATTTTATATTTTCATGATTATATCATAAATAATAAAATTCTAGAGCGCGCATGCGCTGTTTTGAAATATCGTGAGTCCTGGTGGCGTGAGGTGTGCTTCTGTGTCACTTCTCACGGCGCCTGCGTCAGCGACCCTGATGCCTTAGACGAACTCTCTTCAAGAGATAAATTTAGGATTAAATCATTTATTCCTATATTAGATGCACTAGAATCAAATTTAGGAAGAAGAGCTTCTGTTTATGATGATGTAGTGAAAATATTTTCCTTTCTTGCCGATCTTACATTATCAAAGGTAGAACTTCAAAGAGGTGTTGAGCTATTAATGCAAGAATACCCAGAAGATGTCAACCAAAATCTTACTGAAGAACTATTTCATTTCCACACATATGTGAGACAAACACATAAACCTTCAAAAAATTCCACATTGTCGCATACAGACTTGTATCAAATAATATTCAAAGAAAATATTCAAGTGGCCTTCCCCAATGTGGAATCAATCTTACGGCTGTTTCTCAGTTTAATAGTCACTAATTGTACTGGAGAAAGGTCATTTGCAAGACTTAAAAATATCAAAAATCAATTAAGAAGCACAATGACCCAGACGAGGTTGTCTTCATTGAGTATTTTGTGCATCGAAAATGAGACCTTCAGAAAAATAGATTTTGATGAATTTATAGAAGAATTCTGTGTGAAAAAGTTTAGAAAGAAATTCTTCTAATCTACTATTTTGTTTTAAATGTATACTTGGATTGAATCAGTTCTTAAATAAAATAACTATTAACATAAAATTTAATATGATATACAATTTGATATTTTCTTTTTTGTGATCTGGATTTTGTTTGAATAAAGTTCCATTTTTGGTTTAGTTTAAGACTTAAAATTCATAATTCATACTTAAACTTTAAATGCGAATTATTATGAAATAAATTTATCTGAATTGAATTTGGTTTAATCTTCAATGTATTGAATATATTTAATTTAATTTGATAGAAAATATGATAATTTTTATTGCGTATTTTATTTTCGTAGTCAAAGATTTTCATTATTTGAATTTTGTTTCTGTGTTATGTTTGATTAGTTATTGTTACAAGTACTATATATGGTGCTGAAAATAAATGTCCAAATAAGTGTTCTCGACTTTTTTTATTTATTATCCGTGTCACATTTTTTATAAAGGTTAGTACCAATAACAAAGTTTCATTTAACATATTGATATATATCACAGTAATGATGTATTTTATTATCTCATGTAATTTACAAACTTAAAAATATGAGGTGAAAGGGCCTCATAAGTGGAATAGCCTAGGGCCTCTTTTCATCTAAATCCGGCCCTGCATGCAATATAATCTTATTAACAACACATAATGGTTAACCACAAAATTAAACTACACAAAGCACACTGTATGCTTCTTAACATCCATTCCTCCCAGAAAACAAATAACCCCATGCAAATACAGAACCAAAAACTAACCCCCTCTTTTACTAGGCTGAGATATGTTTTAGTGCGCATTAAATATTAGTGCACGCTAATCACAAGCTAAACACTAACGCATGCATGTTATCCAATGGACACGTTAGCGATTAGTGCAGGCATTGATTTGCGATGTCAGAGAAAAGGCTTGCAGTTCAGGCGCAGGAGCCGCTGCCCGCGGCTTTGTGCAATGTGGCAGTGAGGAAGAGGGAGCTGGCCCAAAGATAACGCCACATCGATCGCACTGTGGACCAGCGGTTGAAGAACACTTTCGGGCCCAATGCACATGCCGGCCCCGTGGACCGGCAGGAAATTTCTGTGGACCGGTCCACGGACCGGCAGTTGAAGAACACTGATTTAAGGTAAAAGTAAATGATTCACAAAGAAAAATCCAACAAATTTGCAGTACAAAGCAAACACCAAATACAAGAGACAGCAGATAGAAATGTACAAGGACAGGAATCTTAAAAACCATATAAATTTGTAATCCTTTAAAAATGGCTCTCATATACATGGAATATGGACCCTACATGATCGGCTTCTTCAGGAGTCCGACATGTCCAATGTATCACATGTAGAGAGTGATGCGGAAAACAACATAATAATATGATCATCAAAATTTTTGAAACTGATGCAGAAAAATCTTCTGAGCTGACGCACTGAGTGAGTCCGGCTGCCAAAAGTAACATCGCCATCCCGGTACAGTGGCATAATAACCTTCTCTGATCTATTCATGATCCCTTTCTTTATCATTCCTAGCATTCTGTTCGCCCTTTTTGCCGCTGCCGCACATTGCTTCATCGACTTGTCGATCAGAACTCCCAAGTCCCTTTCCAGTCTCTCCAAGTACTGCCCCAGACATCTTGTATTCGTGCATGAGATTTTTGTTACCGACATGCATCACTTTACACTTTTCCACATTGAACCTCATCTGCAATGTCGATACCCATTCCTCGAGCCTGATTATGTTACGTTGCAGATCTTCGCAATCCCCCTGCGTCTTCACTACTCTGAATAACTTCATATCATCTGCAAATTTAATCACCTCGCTCGTCGTACCTATTTCCAGATCGTTTATAAAGATGTTGAAGAGCATGGGTCCAAGCACTGAGCCCTGCGGCATCCCACTGGTGACGATCTTCCAGCCTGAGTATTGTCCATTTACCCCTACTCTCTGTTTCCTATGCTCCAGCCCATTTTTAATCCATGTGAGTATTTCACCCTCGATTCCATGGCTCGGAATTTTCCGAAGTAGTCATTCATGCGGAGCCTTGTCGAACGCCTTCTGAAAGTCCATACACTTGAGTTTGCAGCCTGTTCCCTTCCTGCGTGTCCTTCTCTCTTGAATCCCTTTTGGTCTGTCTTGCCTGCGATCTGGTGAGTCTACCCCTCCATCTTCCTGCACGGTATCCTCCGGGTATACTGGTTCCCGAACCATCGACTCTCTCTCAGTCGACTGTCAGCTTTCCCCTTCTTCCTAGTTTAGAAACTTCTCTCATGATGTTGTTTGCAAGTAGCCTTGTTCTGTCTCTGCTGAGGTGGAGTCTGTCCTTCTTGAATAGCTTGCTCTTCCCCTAGAATGTTGTCCAGTTGTGCATGAAGTGGAATCCTTCTTCCTCACACCAGCGCCGCATCCACATATTGACTGTTTGCAGCTCCATCTGTCTTTTCTTGTCTGCCCTAGGTTCCAGCAGGATCTCCGAGAATGCTATCTTCTGCATTCTGGTCTTCAGCTTCCTTCCTAGCATCCAAAACTGGTCCTTCAGTACTTCTCTGTTGTAGTTCCTGTTGCTCACGTTGTTCGTCCCCACTTGGATCACCACCGCCGTATCTTCTTTTTCCACACTGTCGACGATCCTGTCAATGCGGCTCACTATGTCTTCTACCTTGGCTTCCAGTAGGCAGGTCACCAGTCTTCCTCCTGCTATGTGGCTGTCGACTTGTCTGATGATAGAGTCCCCCACGACGATTGCTGTCCTCTCTATCTTCTCTTTATTCTCCAGCCGCAGGTCCGTGTCCCTGCTGTATGTCCATCTCCCCAGCCATTGGTCCGTGTCCTTTGTTCTGTCCATTTCCTCTCATCCTGGCATTTGTCTTCTTTTTCTACCTTTTCCTCCAACTAAGTGACACAGATTAAACCCTTCACTCTGAAGGTGAGGCAAGATGGCCCAATTTAAAGGGGTGTAAGCTATGTGGAATAGACAGCAGATATCAGTTCAAAAGCCAAAAGTGCACATTGCAACATGAGAACAGTCACAGCAGTCAGCCAATGAAGTAGTTCCACACAGAATGGAAGTAGATATATGCAAGAGGCTTAAAGAGCATTTGGAGGATTTTTATGATCGGGATATCAAAAATCAATAAACTTGAAACTTGGAAATGGAATAAAGGAATTCTGAAGGGCATTGGCCTGGAAGAGAACAAAATGGCACAGAAGAAAGTGAGAGCTTCTTTAACCGAAGAACCTTGCTCAAAAAGGCTCTTTTCCCATTCTCTATTTACCGAAAAATTCCATTTTAAATATGACCCAAAATGGAGTAGATCTATTGTGCCATGGTATCCTCAAGTGCAATCATATTGGATGTCTCTCCTTGGTCTGCATTACTAATGGCTTGATGCATCTTACCAAAGAGGACTGCAAATAGAAAATAGAACAATTCTTTGCCTTTCTAAAGGATGATTCAATAGGCAGTCTAACATATCTCTGGAATTTAGAGTTATTTCTTCTTTTTTTTTCATTTATTTCATATTTGATAAAATCACTTTTTTCAAGTATTACAAAGCGATGTACAATAAATAATTTTCAAATGAGGGGAACATACAATGTAGGGATAGACAAACATACACTTCAAAGGGAAATCAGGGAGGAACTATAATTTGATTTAGTAAAGGGAACAAATAAGGATAGAACAATAGGGGGATAGAACAATAGGGGGATCAGTGCTTGCCTACTTCGATTGGGAATATCAACTTAGTTTAAGGGACTCACTAATCAGTTAAAGGCGTCTGGAAACTTTTTAGTTTTGATTTAAATTTCTCAAGGTTCTTCTCTTATCTGAGCAGGTAATAAGTTCTCACTCTCCAGAAAACTCCACCTTCTATTCTAGGAGCCAATGAAAATAACCTGATAAACTACTTGAAGCAAGCCAAAGTCTGCAGTGATGCCATAGTAGCCTGAGAGAGGTCTCATCCAGTTTGAGATGATGTTCACAATGTTTCACCCACAGTCTCAGTGGCCTAATGGATAAGGCACTGGCCTTCTAAGCTAGGGATTGTGGGTTCAAGCTCCAGCTGGGGTGGTCATTCTGTATAAAAAAAGAAAGCCCTCCATATCAGTCCCTTTACAATAGTGACCTTAAACCCTTTGCAGAGCCACATTTTGTAGATACTTGGAGGGCCGCAGAAAAAGTAGTTAATGTCTTATTAAAGAAATGACAACTTTGCATGAGATAAGTACCTACAAATCCAAAATATGGATTAATTGAAATTATCAGAAGCAATTAAGGAAATATTTATAAACTATAGTTTATAAATTTTTCCTTAATTGCTTCTGATAATTTCAACTATACACACTAAAAGCAGTGCAACATGCAGAAAGTGAAAAACTATAAAAGTATCAACTCCAAGAGACAAAATTTTGGACCAACTATATTGAGGCCGTTGGTATTATAAAGATTCTTTATGGAAAACTTGTGCCTTAAGTGTCCAGTGGTCGTGTCCGCAACCGCCTTCAGCTCTCACCTCCTCCAGGACCAGACACACCAACAAGCTACACTGCCTCCAATGGTTACCTTGCATTCTGGAAGGTTGCCCGCCTCACTGCAGTAACCTCACGCAAGCACTTTCCTGCGTCTGTATGTGATTGTGAGGTGGAGAGGACAATCGCATTCGGACATTTAAGGCACAAATTAAGGCGATCGCCGGACACTTAAGGCACAAATTTTCCATCAAGAATAATTCTTTATAATACAGAGGGCCTCAAAATAGTACCTAGAGGGCCGCTCGTTTGAGACCACTGTTTGACAATAATCAGGGTTTCATTCCATGAGTCACAAGTTACCCTTACAGGCAGAGAAAGGTGTTTTGTTCCTTGCCATTCCCTCTTTTGCGATAGGATTGTCCCATCTGGTGTTGTCATTCTATATATTTTTTTTAAAAAGCCCGCCATATATGTACCTTTACAATTATCAGGCCCTCATTCCAGGATTGTGAGTTAACATTACATGCAGGAAAGGGTGTTTTATTCCTTGCCATTCCCTCTCTTGCGATAGTCTCAGCTCTCTCCTGGTCACCTCTGCACTGCTACCCAGTAAACTCCAGCTTCTATTCTAGGAGCCAAGGAAAGCTAGCTGACAAAGTACTTGAAGCAAGCCAAGGTTCCCAATGATGCTGAAGTAGCCTGAGAGAGGTCTCATCCAATTTAAGATGATGTTCTCACTGTTTCCCCACAGCCTCAGTGGCCTAATGGATAAGGCACTGGCCTCCTAAGCCAGGGATTGTGGGTTCAAGTCCCATCTGGGGTGGTCAATCTTTATTTTTAAAAAAGCCCTCCATATCAGTACCTTTACAATAATCAGGTTCTCATTGGAGAAGTCATGAGTTAAACTTACAGTCAGGAAAGTGTGTTTTGTTCCTTGCCATTCCCTCTTTTGCGATAGACTCAGCTCTCTCCTGGTTCACCTCTGCGCTGCTTCCCAGCTCTCCGGGGCCCTTTTTCTACCTATTCCTCCAGCAGAGAGACTCATATTAAACCCTTAACTCTGAAGGTGAGGCAGGTTTGCCCAATTTAAAGGGGTGTAGGCTATGTGGAATAGAGAGTAGACACCAATCCAATAGCCAAAAGTGCACATGCAACGGGAGAACAGTCTCAGCAGTAAGCCAATGAAGTACTTCCACACAGAATGGGAGTAGATATATGAAGAACATTTGGAGGCGGAAAATGGAATGAAGGAATTTTGAAAGGCATTAGCCTGGAAGACAAGAATATGGCAGAAAATAAAGTGAGAGCCTTTTTTAACCGAAGAACCTTGCTCAAAAAGGCTCTTTTCCCATTCAATATTTACCGCAAAAATCCATTTTATGTCTAACCCAAAATGGAGAAGACCTATTGTAAGTGCAATCACATTAGATATCTCCCATAGGTCAACATTACTAATGTCTTGATGCATCCAGCTCTGGTCGCCGTACTTGAAGAAGGATAAAGTACTACTCGAAAGGGTCCTGAGAAGAGCGACTAAAATGGTTAAGGGGCTGGAGGAGTTGTCGTACAGTGAGAGATTAGAGAAACTGGTCCTCTTCTTCATTGAAAAGAGGAGACCGAGGGGACATGATCGAAATGTTCAAGATAATGAAGGGAATAGACTTAATAGATAAAGACAGGTTGTTCACCTTCTCCGAGGCAGAACGAGAGGGCACTCTCTAAATTTAAAAGGCGATAGAGTCCGATCAAACATAAAGAAATTCATCTTTACCCAGAGAGTTGTGTAAAACTGGAATGCTCTTCCGGAGGTTCTTATAAGGAATAAGGTGAAAAGGGCGAACAGAATGCTAGGAATGATAAAGAAGGGGATCATGAACACATCGGAGAAGGTTATCATGCCGCTGTACTGGGCCATGGTACACTCTGACCTGAGGTACTGCGTCCAGCACTGCTCATGGTATATGAAGAAGGATACGGTGCTACTTGAGAGGGTCCAGAGAAGAGCGACTAAGGTGATTAGGGTGCTGGAGGAGTTGCCGTACAGTGAAAGATTAGAGAAACTGGGCCTTTTCTCCCTCGAACAGAGGAGATTGAGAGGGACATGATCGAAACATTCAAGGTACTGAAGGGAATAGACTTAGTAGATAAGGACAGGATGTTCACCCTCTCCAAGGTAGGGAGAACGAGAGGGCACTCTCTAAAGTTAAAAGGTAATAGAGTCCAAACAAACGTAAGGAAATTCATCTTTACCCAGAGAGTTGTGTAAAACTGGAACCCTCTTCCCGAGGTTGTTATAGGGAATAAGGCAAAAAGGGCGAACAGAATGCTAGGAATGATAAAGAAGGGGATCACGAACACATCGGAGAAGGTTATCATGCCGCTGTACTGGGCCTGGTGCGCCCTGACCTGAAGTACTGCGTCCAGCACTAGTCAATGTACATGAAGAAGGACACGGTACTACTCGAGAAGGTCCAGAGAAGAGTAACTAAGATGTTTAAGGTGCTGGAGGAGTTGCCGTTCAGTGAAAGATTAGAGAAACTGGGCCTTTTCTCCCTCGAATAGAGGAGATTGAGAGGGAACATGATTGAAACATTCAAGGTAGAAACATAGAAACATAGAAAGATGACGGCAGAAAAGGGCCACAGCCCATCAAGTCTGCCCACTCTATTGACCCACCCCAGGTAATGAAGGTAATAGACTTAGTAGATAAGGACAGGATGTTCACCCTCTCCACGGTAGAGAGAACGAAAGGGCACTCTCTAAAATTGAAAGGGGATAGATTCCGTACGAACATAAGGAAGTTCTTCTTTACTGAGAGAGTGGTAGAAAACTGGAACGCTCTTCCGGAGTCTGTCATAGGGAAAAACACCCTCCAGGGATTCAAGACAATGTTATACAAGTTCATAATGAACAAGGAGGTACGCAGGTGGGACTAGTCTCAGATAAGGTGCTGGTCTTTGACCAGAGAGTCGCCACGTGAGCGGACTGCTGGGCATGATGGACCTTTGGTCTGAGCCAGCAGCGGCAATTCTTATATTCTTATGTCTTACCAAAGAGGACTTCAAATAGAAAATGGAACAGTTCTTTGCCTTTCTAAAGAATGATTCAATAGGCAATCTAACATGTCTGGAATTTACAGTTATTTCATCTTTCTTTTCATGTTTCACTCTGCAGTAAACTCCAGCTTTTATTCTAGGAGCCAAGGAAAGCTAGCTGACAAAGTACTTGAAGCAAGCCGAGGTTCCCAGTGATGCAGAGGTAGCCTGAGAGAGGCCTCATCCAGTTTAAGATGATGTTCTCACTGCTTCCCCACAGCCTCAGTGGCCTAATGGATAAGGCACTGGCCTCCTAAGCCAGAGATTGTGGGTTCAAGTCCCATCTGGGGTGGTCATTCTTTATTAAAAATAAGCCCTCCATCTCAGTACCTTTACAATAATCAGGTTCTCATTCCAGGAGTCATGAGTTAACCTTACAGGCAGGAAGGTGTGCTATGTTTCTTGCCATTCCCTCATTTGCGATAGTCTCAGCTCTCTCCTGGTTCACCTCTGTACTGTTTGCCAGCTCGCGGAGGCCTTTTTTCTACCGTTTCCTCCAGCAAAGAGACACAGATTAAACCCTTCGCTCTGAAGGTGAGGCAGGTTTGCCCAATTTAAAGGGGTGTTGGCTATGTGGAATAGACAGCAGACAGCAATCCAATAGCCAAAAGTGCACAAGCAATGGGAGAAGAGTCAGCCAATGAAGTAGTTGCACACAGAATGGGAGTAGATATATGAAGAACATTTGGAGGCGGGAAATGGAATGAAGGAATTTTGAAGGGCATTGGCCTGGAAGAGAAGAATATAGCAGAAAATAAAGTGAGAGGCTTCTTTAACTGAAGAACCTTGCTCAAAAATGCTCTATTCCCATTCAATATTTACCGCAAAAATCCATTTTATGTCTCACCCAAAATGGAGAGACCTATTGTAAGTGTAATCACATTGGATATCTCCCATAGGTCAACATTGCTAATGCCGTGACGCGTCTTGCATAGGTTAACATTACTAATGCCTTGATGCATCCAGTTCTGGTCGCCGTACTTGAAGAAGGACAAAGTACTACAGTTTAAGATGATGTTCTCACTGCTTCCCCACAGCCTCAGTGGCCTAATGGATAAGGCACTGGCCTCCTAAGCCAGAGATTGTGGGTTCAAGTCCCATCTGGGGTGGTCATTCTTTATTAAAAATAAGCCCTCCATCTCAGTACCTTTACAATAATCAGGTTCTCATTCCAAGAGTCACGAGTTAACCTTACAGGCAGGAAGGTGTGCTATGTTTCTTGCCATTCCCTCTTTTGCGATAGTCTCAGCTCTCTCCTGGTTCACCTCTGTACTGTTTCCCAGCTCCCGGAGGCCTTTTTTCTACCGTTTCCTCCAGCAAAGAGACACAGATTAAACCCTTCGCTCTGAAGGTGAGGCAGGTTTGCCCAATTTAAAGGGGTGTTGGCTATGTGGAATAGACAGCAGACAGCAATCCAATAGCCAAAAGTGCACAAGTAATGGGAGAAGAGTCAGCCAATGAAGTAGTTGCACACAGAATGGGAGTAGATATATGAAGAACATTTGGAGGCGGGAAATGGAATGAAGGAATTTTGAAGGGCAATGGCCTGGAAGAGAAGAATATAGCAGAAAATAAAGTGAGAGGCTTCTTTAACTGAAGAACCTTGCTCAAAAATGCTCTATTCCCATTCAATATTTACCGCAAAAATCCATTTTATGTCTCACCCAAAATGGAGAGACCTATTGTAAGTGTAATCACATTGGATATCTCCCATAGGTCAACATTGCTAATGCCGTGACGCGTCTTGCATAGGTTAACATTACTAATGCCTTGATGCATCCAGTTCTGGTCGCCGTACTTGAAGAAGGACAAAGTACTACAGTTTAAGATGATGTTCTCACTGCTTCCCCACAGCCTCTGTGGCCTAATGGATAAGGCACTGGCCTCCTAAGCCAGAGATTGTGGGTTCAAGTCCCATCTGGGGTGGTCATTCTTTATTAAAAATAAGCCCTCCATCTCAGTACCTTTACAATAATCAGGTTCTCATTCCAAGAGTCATGAGTTAACCTTACAGGCAGGAAGGTGTGCTATGTTTCTTGCCATTCCCTCTTTTGCGATAGTCTCAGCTCTCTCCTGGTTCACCTCTGTACTGTTTCCCAGCTCCCGGAGGCCTTTTTTCTACCGTTTCCTCCAGCAAAGAGACACAGATTAAACCCTTCGCTCTGAAGGTGAGGCAGGTTTGCCCAATTTAAAGGGGTGTTGGCTATGTGGAATAGACAGCAGACAGCAATCCAATAGCCAAAAGTGCACAAGCAATGGGAGAAGAGTCAGCCAATGAAGTAGTTGCACACAGAATGGGAGTAGATATATGAAGAACATTTGGAGGCGGGAAATGGAATGAAGGAATTTTGAAGGGCATTGGCCTGGAAGAGAAGAATATAGCAGAAAATAAAGTGAGAGGCTTCTTTAACTGAAGAACCTTGCTCAAAAATGCTCTATTTACCGCAAAAATCCATTTTATGTCTCACCCAAAATGGAGAGACCTATTGTAAGTGTAATCACATTGGATATCTCCCATAGGTCAACATTGCTAATGCCGTGACGCGTCTTGCATAGGTTAACATTACTAATGCCTTGATGCATCCAGTTCTGGTCGCCGTACTTGAAGAAGGACAAAGTACTACAGTTTAAGATGATGTTCTCACTGCTTCCCCACAGCCTCAGTGGCCTAATGGATAAGGCACTGGCCTCCTAAGCCAGAGATTGTGGGTTCAAGTCCCATCTGGGGTGGTCATTCTTTATTAAAAATAAGCCCTCCATCTCAGTACCTTTACAATAATCAGGTTCTCATTCCAGGAGTCATGAGTTAACCTTACAGGCAGGAAGGTGTGCTATGTTTCTTGCCATTCCCTCTTTTGCGATAGTCTCAGCTCTCTCCTGGTTCACCTCTGTACTGTTTCCCAGCTCCCGGAGGCCTTTTTTCTACCGTTTCCTCCAGCAAAGAGACACAGATTAAACCCTTCGCTCTGAAGGTGAGGCAGGTTTGCCCAATTTAAAGGGGTGTTGGCTATGTGGAATAGACAGCAGACAGCAATCCAATAGCCAAAAGTGCACAAGCAATGGGAGAAGAGTCAGCCAATGAAGTAGTTGCACACAGAATGGGAGTAGATATATGAAGAACATTTGGAGGCGGGAAATGGAATGAAGGAATTTTGAAGGGCATTGGCCTGGAAGAGAAGAATATAGCAGAAAATAAAGTGAGAGGCTTCTTTAACTGAAGAACCTTGCTCAAAAATGCTCTATTCCCATTCAATATTTACCGCAAAAATCCATTTTATGTCTCACCCAAAATGGAGAGACCTATTGTAAGTGTAATCACATTGGATATCTCCCATAGGTCAACATTGCTAATGCCGTGACGCGTCTTGCATAGGTTAACATTACTAATGCCTTGATGCATCCAGTTCTGGTCGCCGTACTTGAAGAAGGACAAAGTACTACAGTTTAAGATGATGTTCTCACTGCTTCCCCACAGCCTCAGTGGCCTAATGGATAAGGCACTGGCCTCCTAAGCCAGAGATTGTGGGTTCAAGTCCCATCTGGGGTGGTCATTCTTTATTAAAAATAAGCCCTCCATCTCAGTACCTTTACAATAATCAGGTTCTCATTCCAAGAGTCATGAGTTAACCTTACAGGCAGGAAGGTGTGCTATGTTTCTTGCCATTCCCTCTTTTGCGATAGTCTCAGCTCTCTCCTGGTTCACCTCTGTACTGTTTCCCAGCTCGCGGAGGCCTTTTTTCTACCGTTTCCTCCAGCAAAGAGACACAGATTAAACCCTTCGCTCTGAAGGTGAGGCAGGTTTGCCCAATTTAAAGGGGTGTTGGCTATGTGGAATAGACAGCAGACAGCAATCCAATAGCCAAAAGTGCACAAGCAATGGGAGAAGAGTCAGCCAATGAAGTAGTTGCACACAGAATGGGAGTAGATATATGAAGAACATTTGGAGGCGGGAAATGGAATGAAGGAATTTTGAAGGGCATTGGCCTGGAAGAGAAGAATATAGCAGAAAGTAAAGTGAGAGGCTTCTTTAACTGAAGAACCTTGCTCAAAAATGCTCTATTCCCATTCAATATTTACCGCAAAAATCCATTTTATGTCTCACCCAAAATGGAGAGACCTATTGTAAGTGTAATCACATTGGATATCTCCCATAGGTCAACATTGCTAATGCCGTGACGCGTCTTGCATAGGTTAACATTACTAATGCCTTGATGCATCCAGTTCTGGTCGCCGTACTTGAAGAAGGACAAAGTACTACAGTTTAAGATGATGTTCTCACTGCTTCCCCACAGCCTCAGTAGCCTAATGGATAAGGCACTGGCCTCCTAAGCCAGAGATTGTGGGTTCAAGTCCCATCTGGGGTGGTCATTCTTTATTAAAAATAAGCCCTCCATCTCAGTACCTTTACAATAATCAGGTTCTCATTCCAGGAGTCATGAGTTAACCTTACAGGCAGGAAGGTGTGCTATGCTTCTTGCCATTCCCTCTTTTGCGATAGTCTCAGCTCTCTCCTGGTTCACCTCTGTACTGTTTCCCAGCTCCCGGAGGCCTTTTTTCTACCGTTTCCTCCAGCAAAGAGACACAGATTAAACCCTTCGCTCTGAAGGTGAGGCAGGTTTGCCCAATTTAAAGGGGTGTTGGCTATGTGGAATAGACAGCAGACAGCAATCCAATAGCCAAAAGTGCACAAGCAATGGGAGAAGAGTCAGCCAATGAAGTAGTTGCACACAGAATGGGAGTAGATATATGAAGAACATTTGGAGGCGGGAAATGGAATGAAGGAATTTTGAAGGGCATTGGCCTGGAAGAGAAGAATATAGCAGAAAATAAAGTGAGAGGCTTCTTTAACTGAAGAACCTTGCTCAAAAATGCTCTATTCCCATTCAATATTTACCGCAAAAATCCATTTTATGTCTCACCCAAAATGGAGAGACCTATTGTAAGTGTAATCACATTGGATATCTCCCATAGGTCAACATTGCTAATGCCGTGACGCGTCTTGCATAGGTTAACATTACTAATGCCTTGATGCATCCAGTTCTGGTCGCCGTACTTGAAGAAGGACAAAGTACTACAGTTTAAGATGATGTTCTCACTGCTTCCCCACAGCCTCAGTGGCCTAATGGATAAGGCACTGGCCTCCTAAGCCAGAGATTGTGGGTTCAAGTCCCATCTGGGGTGGTCATTCTTTATTAAAAATAAGCCCTCCATTTCAGTACCTTTACAATAATCAGGTTCTCATTCCAAGAGTCATGAGTTAACCTTACAGGCAGGAAGGTGTGCTATGTTTCTTGCCATTCCCTCTTTTGCGATAGTCTCAGCTCTCTCCTGGTTCACCTCTGTACTGTTTCCCAGCTCCCGGAGGCCTTTTTTCTACCGTTTCCTCCAGCAAAGAGACACAGATTAAACCCTTCGCTCTGAAGGTGAGGCAGGTTTGCCCAATTTAAAGGGGTGTTGGCTATGTGGAATAGTCAGCAGACAGCAATCCAATAGCCAAAAGTGCACAAGCAATGGGAGAAGAGTCAGCCAATGAAGTAGTTGCACACAGAATGGGAGTAGATATATGAAGAACATTTGGAGGCGGGAAATGGAATGAAGGAATTTTGAAGGGCAATGGCCTGGAAGAGAAGAATATAGCAGAAAATAAAGTGAGAGGCTTCTTTAACTGAAGAACCTTGCTCAAAAATGCTCTATTCCCATTCAATATTTACCGCAAAAATCCATTTTATGTCTCACCCAAAATGGAGAGACCTATTGTAAGTGTAATCACATTGGATATCTCCCATAGGTCAACATTGCTAATGCCGTGACGCGTCTTGCATAGGTTAACATTACTAATGCCTTGATGCATCCAGTTCTGGTCGCCGTACTTGAAGAAGGACAAAGTACTACAGTTTAAGATGATGTTCTCACTGCTTCCCCACAGCCTCAGTGGCCTAATGGATAAGGCATTGGCCTCCTAAGTCAGAGATTGTGGGTTCAAGTCCCATCTGGGGTGGTCATTCTTTATTAAAAATAAGCCCTCCATCTCAGTACCTTTACAATAATCAGGTTCTCATTCCAAGAGTCATGAGTTAACCTTACAGGCAGGAAGGTGTGCTATGTTTCTTGCCATTCCCTCTTTTGCGATAGTCTCAGCTCTCTCCTGGTTCACCTCTGTACTGTTTCCCAGCTCCCGGAGGCCTTTTTTCTACCGTTTCCTCCAGCAAAGAGACACAGATTAAACCCTTCGCTCTGAAGGTGAGGCAGGTTTGCCCAATTTAAAGGGGTGTTGGCTATGTGGAATAGACAGCAGACAGCAATCCAATAGCCAAAAGTGCACAAGCAATGGGAGAAGAGTCAGCCAATGAAGTAGTTGCACACAGAATGGGAGTAGATATATGAAGAACATTTGGAGGCGGGAAATGGAATGAAGGAATTTTGAAGGGCATTGGCCTGGAAGAGAAGAATATAGCAGAAAATAAAGTGAGAGGCTTCTTTAACTGAAGAACCTTGCTCAAAAATGCTCTATTCCCATTCAATATTTACCGCAAAAATCCATTTTATGTCTCACCCAAAATGGAGAGACCTATTGTAAGTGTAATCACATTGGATATCTCCCATAGGTCAACATTGCTAATGCCGTGACGCGTCTTGCATAGGTTAACATTACTAATGCCTTGATGCATCCAGTTCTGGTCGCCGTACTTGAAGAAGGACAAAGTACTACAGTTTAAGATGATGTTCTCACTGCTTCCCCACAGCCTCAGTGGCCTAATGGATAAGGCACTGGCCTCCTAAGCCAGAGATTGTGGGTTCAAGTCCCATCTGGGGTGGTCATTCTTTATTAAAAATAAGCCCTCCATCTCAGTACCTTTACAATAATCAGGTTCTCATTCCAGGAGTCATGAGTTAACCTTACAGGCAGGAAGGTGTGCTATGCTTCTTGCCATTCCCTCTTTTGCGATAGTCTCAGCTCTCTCCTGGTTCACCTCTGTACTGTTTCCCAGCTCCCGGAGGCCTTTTTTCTACCGTTTCCTCCAGCAAAGAGACACAGATTAAACCCTTCGCTCTGAAGGTGAGGCAGGTTTGCCCAATTTAAAGGGGTGTTGGCTATGTGGAATAGACAGCAGACAGCAATCCAATAGCCAAAAGTGCACAAGCAATGGGAGAAGAGTCAGCCAATGAAGTAGTTGCACACAGAATGGGAGTAGATATATGAAGAACATTTGGAGGCGGGAAATGGAATGAAGGAATTTTGAAGGGCATTGGCCTGGAAGAGAAGAATATAGCAGAAAATAAAGTGAGAGGCTTCTTTAACTGAAGAACCTTGCTCAAAAATGCTCTATTCCCATTCAATATTTACCGCAAAAATCCATTTTATGTCTCACCCAAAATGGAGAGACCTATTGTAAGTGTAATCACATTGGATATCTCCCATAGGTCAACATTGCTAATGCCGTGACGCGTCTTGCATAGGTTAACATTACTAATGCCTTGATGCATCCAGTTCTGGTCGCCGTACTTGAAGAAGGACAAAGTACTACAGTTTAAGATGATGTTCTCACTGCTTCCCCACAGCCTCAGTGGCCTAATGGATAAGGCACTGGCCTCCTAAGCCAGAGATTGTGGGTTCAAGTCCCATCTGGGGTGGTCATTCTTTATTAAAAATAAGCCCTCCATTTCAGTACCTTTACAATAATCAGGTTCTCATTCCAAGAGTCATGAGTTAACCTTACAGGCAGGAAGGTGTGCTATGTTTCTTGCCATTCCCTCTTTTGCGATAGTCTCAGCTCTCTCCTGGTTCACCTCTGTACTGTTTCCCAGCTCCCGGAGGCCTTTTTTCTACCGTTTCCTCCAGCAAAGAGACACAGATTAAACCCTTCGCTCTGAAGGTGAGGCAGGTTTGCCCAATTTAAAGGGGTGTTGGCTATGTGGAATAGTCAGCAGACAGCAATCCAATAGCCAAAAGTGCACAAGCAATGGGAGAAGAGTCAGCCAATGAAGTAGTTGCACACAGAATGGGAGTAGATATATGAAGAACATTTGGAGGCGGGAAATGGAATGAAGGAATTTTGAAGGGCAATGGCCTGGAAGAGAAGAATATAGCAGAAAATAAAGTGAGAGGCTTCTTTAACTGAAGAACCTTGCTCAAAAATGCTCTATTCCCATTCAATATTTACCGCAAAAATCCATTTTATGTCTCACCCAAAATGGAGAGACCTATTGTAAGTGTAATCACATTGGATATCTCCCATAGGTCAACATTGCTAATGCCGTGACGCGTCTTGCATAGGTTAACATTACTAATGCCTTGATGCATCCAGTTCTGGTCGCCGTACTTGAAGAAGGACAAAGTACTACAGTTTAAGATGATGTTCTCACTGCTTCCCCACAGCCTCAGTGGCCTAATGGATAAGGCATTGGCCTCCTAAGTCAGAGATTGTGGGTTCAAGTCCCATCTGGGGTGGTCATTCTTTATTAAAAATAAGCCCTCCATCTCAGTACCTTTACAATAATCAGGTTCTCATTCCAAGAGTCATGAGTTAACCTTACAGGCAGGAAGGTGTGCTATGTTTCTTGCCATTCCCTCTTTTGCGATAGTCTCAGCTCTCTCCTGGTTCACCTCTGTACTGTTTCCCAGCTCCCGGAGGCCTTTTTTCTACCGTTTCCTCCAGCAAAGAGACACAGATTAAACCCTTCGCTCTGAAGGTGAGGCAGGTTTGCCCAATTTAAAGGGGTGTTGGCTATGTGGAATAGACAGCAGACAGCAATCCAATAGCCAAAAGTGCACAAGCAATGGGAGAAGAGTCAGCCAATGAAGTAGTTGCACACAGAATGGGAGTAGATATATGAAGAACATTTGGAGGCGGGAAATGGAATGAAGGAATTTTGAAGGGCATTGGCCTGGAAGAGAAGAATATAGCAGAAAATAAAGTGAGAGGCTTCTTTAACTGAAGAACCTTGCTCAAAAATGCTCTATTCCCATTCAATATTTACCGCAAAAATCCATTTTATGTCTCACCCAAAATGGAGAGACCTATTGTAAGTGTAATCACATTGGATATCTCCCATAGGTCAACATTGCTAATGCCGTGACGCGTCTTGCATAGGTTAACATTACTAATGCCTTGATGCATCCAGTTCTGGTCGCCGTACTTGAAGAAGGACAAAGTACTACAGTTTAAGATGATGTTCTCACTGCTTCCCCACAGCCTCAGTGGCCTAATGGATAAGGCACTGGCCTCCTAAGCCAGAGATTGTGGGTTCAAGTCCCATCTGGGGTGGTCATTCTTTATTAAAAATAAGCCCTCCATCTCAGTACCTTTACAATAATCAGGTTCTCATTCCAGGAGTCATGAGTTAACCTTACAGGCAGGAAGGTGTGCTATGCTTCTTGCCATTCCCTCTTTTGCGATAGTCTCAGCTCTCTCCTGGTTCACCTCTGTACTGTTTCCCAGCTCCCGGAGGCCTTTTTTCTACCGTTTCCTCCAGCAAAGAGACACAGATTAAACCCTTCGCTCTGAAGGTGAGGCAGGTTTGCCCAATTTAAAGGGGTGTTGGCTATGTGGAATAGACAGCAGACAGCAATCCAATAGCCAAAAGTGCACAAGCAATGGGAGAAGAGTCAGCCAATGAAGTAGTTGCACACAGAATGGGAGTAGATATATGAAGAACATTTGGAGGCGGGAAATGGAATGAAGGAATTTTGAAGGGCATTGGCCTGGAAGAGAAGAATATAGCAGAAAATAAAGTGAGAGGCTTCTTTAACTGAAGAACCTTGCTCAAAAATGCTCTATTCCCATTCAATATTTACCGCAAAAATCCATTTTATGTCTCACCCAAAATGGAGAGACCTATTGTAAGTGTAATCACATTGGATATCTCCCATAGGTCAACATTGCTAATGCCGTGACGCGTCTTGCATAGGTTAACATTACTAATGCCTTGATGCATCCAGTTCTGTTCGCCGTACTTGAAGAAGGACAAAGTACTACAGTTTAAGATGATGTTCTCACTGCTTCCCCACAGCCTCAGTGGCCTAATGGATAAGGCACTGGCCTCCTAAGCCAGAGATTGTGGGTTCAAGTCCCATCTGGGGTGGTCATTCTTTATTAAAAATAAGCCCTCCATCTCAGTACCTTTACAATAATCAGGTTCTCATTCCAAGAGTCATGAGTTAACCTTACAGGCAGGAAGGTGTGCTATGTTTCTTGCCATTCCCTCTTTTGCGATAGTCTCAGCTCTCTCCTGGTTCACCTCTGTACTGTTTCCCAGCTCCCGGAGGCCTTTTTTCTACCGTTTCCTCCAGCAAAGAGACACAGATTAAACCCTTCGCTCTGAAGGTGAGGCAGGTTTGCCCAATTTAAAGGGGTGTTGGCTATGTGGAATAGTCAGCAGACAGCAATCCAATAGCCAAAAGTGCACAAGCAATGGGAGAAGAGTCAGCCAATGAAGTAGTTGCACACAGAATGGGAGTAGATATATGAAGAACATTTGGAGGCGGGAAATGGAATGAAGGAATTTTGAAGGGCAATGGCCTGGAAGAGAAGAATATAGCAGAAAATAAAGTGAGAGGCTTCTTTAACTGAAGAACCTTGCTCAAAAATGCTCTATTCCCATTCAATATTTACCGCAAAAATCCATTTTATGTCTCACCCAAAATGGAGAGACCTATTGTAAGTGTAATCACATTGGATATCTCCCATAGGTCAACATTGCTAATGCCGTGACGCGTCTTGCATAGGTTAACATTACTAATGCCTTGATGCATCCAGTTCTGGTCGCCGTACTTGAAGAAGGACAAAGTACTACAGTTTAAGATGATGTTCTCACTGCTTCCCCACAGCCTCAGTGGCCTAATGGATAAGGCATTGGCCTCCTAAGTCAGAGATTGTGGGTTCAAGTCCCATCTGGGGTGGTCATTCTTTATTAAAAATAAGCCCTCCATCTCAGTACCTTTACAATAATCAGGTTCTCATTCCAAGAGTCATGAGTTAACCTTACAGGCAGGAAGGTGTGCTATGTTTCTTGCCATTCCCTCTTTTGCGATAGTCTCAGCTCTCTCCTGGTTCACCTCTGTACTGTTTCCCAGCTCCCGGAGGCCTTTTTTCTACCGTTTCCTCCAGCAAAGAGACACAGATTAAACCCTTCGCTCTGAAGGTGAGGCAGGTTTGCCCAATTTAAAGGGGTGTTGGCTATGTGGAATAGTCAGCAGACAGCAATCCAATAGCCAAAAGTGCACAAGCAATGGGAGAAGAGTCAGCCAATGAAGTAGTTGCACACAGAATGGGAGTAGATATATGAAGAACATTTGGAGGCGGGAAATGGAATGAAGGAATTTTGAAGGGCATTGGCCTGGAAGAGAAGAATATAGCAGAAAATAAAGTGAGAGGCTTCTTTAACTGAAGAACCTTGCTCAAAAATGCTCTATTCCCATTCAATATTTACCGCAAAAATCCATTTTATGTCTCACCCAAAATGGAGAGACCTATTGTAAGTGTAATCACATTGGATATCTCCCATAGGTCAACATTGCTAATGCCGTGACGCGTCTTGCATAGGTTAACATTACTAATGCCTTGATGCATCCAGTTCTGGTCGCCGTACTTGAAGAAGGACAAAGTACTACAGTTTAAGATGATGTTCTCACTGCTTCCCCACAGCCTCAGTGGCCTAATGGATAAGGCACTGGCCTCCTAAGCCAGAGATTGTGGGTTCAAGTCCCATCTGGGGTGGTCATTCTTTATTAAAAATAAGCCCTCCATCTCAGTACCTTTACAATAATCAGGTTCTCATTCCAAGGAGTCATGAGTTAACCTTACAGGCAGGAAGGTGTGCTATGCTTCTTGCCATTCCCTCTTTTGCGATAGTCTCAGCTCTCTCCTGGTTCACCTCTGTACTGTTTCCCAGCTCCCGGAGGCCTTTTTTCTACCGTTTCCTCCAGCAAAGAGACACAGATTAAACCCTTCGCTCTGAAGGTGAGGCAGGTTTGCCCAATTTAAAGGGGTGTTGGCTATGTGGAATAGACAGCAGACAGCAATCCAATAGCCAAAAGTGCACAAGCAATGGGAGAAGAGTCAGCCAATGAAGTAGTTGCACACAGAATGGGAGTAGATATATGAAGAACATTTGGAGGCGGGAAATGGAATGAAGGAATTTTGAAGGGCATTGGCCTGGAAGAGAAGAATATAGCAGAAAATAAAGTGAGAGGCTTCTTTAACTGAAGAACCTTGCTCAAAAATGCTCTATTCCCATTCAATATTTACCGCAAAAATCCATTTTATGTCTCACCCAAAATGGAGAGACCTATTGTAAGTGTAATCACATTGGATATCTCCCATAGGTCAACATTGCTAATGCCGTGACGCGTCTTGCATAGGTTAACATTACTAATGCCTTGATGCATCCAGTTCTGGTCGCCGTACTTGAAGAAGGACAAAGTACTACAGTTTAAGATGATGTTCTCACTGCTTCCCCACAGCCTCAGTGGCCTAATGGATAAGGCATTGGCCTCCTAAGTCAGAGATTGTGGGTTCAAGTCCCATCTGGGGTGGTCATTCTTTATTAAAAATAAGCCCTCCATCTCAGTACCTTTACAATAATCAGGTTCTCATTCCAAGAGTCATGAGTTAACCTTACAGGCAGGAAGGTGTGCTATGTTTCTTGCCATTCCCTCTTTTGCGATAGTCTCAGCTCTCTCCTGGTTCACCTCTGTACTGTTTCCCAGCTCCCGGAGGCCTTTTTTCTACCGTTTCCTCCAGCAAAGAGACACAGATTAAACCCTTCGCTCTGAAGGTGAGGCAGGTTTGCCCAATTTAAAGGGGTGTTGGCTATGTGGAATAGACAGCAGACAGCAATCCAATAGCCAAAAGTGCACAAGCAATGGGAGAAGAGTCAGCCAATGAAGTAGTTGCACACAGAATGGGAGTAGATATATGAAGAACATTTGGAGGCGGGAAATGGAATGAAGGAATTTTGAAGGGCATTGGCCTGGAAGAGAAGAATATAGCAGAAAATAAAGTGAGAGGCTTCTTTAACTGAAGAACCTTGCTCAAAAATGCTCTATTCCCATTCAATATTTACCGCAAAAATCCATTTTATGTCTCACCCAAAATGGAGAGACCTATTGTAAGTGTAATCACATTGGATATCTCCCATAGGTCAACATTGCTAATGCCGTGACGCGTCTTGCATAGGTTAACATTACTAATGCCTTGATGCATCCAGTTCTGGTCGCCGTACTTGAAGAAGGACAAAGTACTACAGTTTAAGATGATGTTCTCACTGCTTCCCCACAGCCTCAGTGGCCTAATGGATAAGGCACTGGCCTCCTAAGCCAGAGATTGTGGGTTCAAGTCCCATCTGGGGTGGTCATTCTTTATTAAAAATAAGCC